>NW_028297432.1:6876539-6994179 GCF_049724085.1 Artemia sp. Qi Xiang Cuo
CCTTATAATAGGATACTACTCACACCATATTTTTATTGCTATGCACTTGAATTATGACAATACCATTACCAGCCAGCTTTCTCTACCCCTACCACCCTATTTATAAAGCTCTGGAATGATTTAAATTCTAAGAAAAATGATGTAATTTTATAATATATTGTATTTTAGTTGCATCTATTGATCCAGTCAATGAAGACAAAAAAAAAAAAAAAAAAAAAAATCAGTTGCATCCACTTGAGAAACAAGAATATCAGAAAAATTGATTTCGTCCGATCGGCTTGCAAACTTACTGGGCATATGGACGGAATAAAATGGACTTCAGACGTCAAAACCTTTGGCAAAAATGGATTGTGTCAATTTGCGCTACACTGAAATCAGCCAAAAGCCATTTTCCTCCGATTAGCTTGAAACTTTTGATAAATGAAGAGGGGATCAGTGGGGCCTCAATGAGGACAAAACATTTCAGAAAAAAATTTGGTTGTAATGATTCGTAATGTGTAAATTTTTTAAGGCGACAAGACGAAACCCTTTTCATAAATGATCTTGAGATGCATTTGTGAAACAAAATGAAAGTTAAAACAAAATAGAGCTTGAGGAAATTCTTTTAATGAAATGGTTTTTTAAGATACATTTACATTCAAAGATTTTATCCACTGGGGGTCAGAATGGCTTCACTCTATAGAATTTCAAAAACTATGTATATTTTCAAGCCCTGTAAAGGAACATCTCCTCTGCGTCCACGCAAATATAAAATAAAAATTATTGTACAAAACGACAGGGGATTCAACATTTTGACTAAAGTTCCAAATTTTTATTAAAATCTAAATTTTAAGACATTATTTTAGTTCTTCATCAAAAAATGTAAAAAAATACTTTACAAATATCCCGACATTTAACCTACAATAAAACTGTAGCAATAAAACACCGAACAAAAATTAAATTCGGAAAATATCTTTCTAGAAAAGAAAACAGCAAAAGCTAAAACCTGGAAGAGCGGAAATGTAGTCTCATAACAAGTCCATAGAACTAATAAAGATTACTATAAGTGGAATAGACAAAATCATAACGAACAGATATTAAAAAGGATAATTACGTCAAAGTTACAAATGACTGAGAATTACCACGTAAAAAAAAATAAATAAGTTGAACAGAATGTGATGGAAGCTGAAAATTCAAAAGGGATTGGGATTATTAGTTTGAGGAAAACATTAATTTGAGGAAGCAAAAAAAAAAGAAAAAAAATTGTAAAAAATATAAACATCTGTACATCTGTAACAGTGAGGCTAAAATTACAGTTAAAGTGTAAGCAATCTTATACCTTTTAATATAATATTGTTTTAGCTAATCTTTAGTTACTTGATCTTGTACCTCTTTTACTCTCAAATTGATTAGTTCATGTGGCCAAGGTACACAACACTCAAATGGGAATCATAAAAAGTTGACAATTTTTAATCCAGAAATTTGTCTAAGAAAGAGAAAATTGCCCAAACCGATGGTGCCGAAACCAATAGTGAAAATGCCCAAATCAATAGTGGTGGAAACCCTGATTTAAAATTTTACATCTGTTCATTCATTCCACTTCCCTAGCAGTAACTGCTACGCTGATCTTCAAAACATGGTGCAAGAGTACTGACGCAGATATTTTTGTGGGGTGATTTCATGATTGAGGGGGAGAATGCATAAATAAGAAAAACTAAGGAGAAACAAATGGGAAATTTCATAGAAAAAACAAAAAGTTACCATAAAGATTGTAAAAGTTTTGAGACTTCAATAAAAAATAGGATTAAAATCCCCCTCCTTTTTTCACACATGTCTCTTGAATCATATTGGAATTATTATAACTTTATACACATTGGGGCTATGCAGGGTCGATTTCAAGTCGAGTATTTGATACATAAGAAACTTCACCAAACTTGTGGATCTTAGTAGCAAAAAATGGATGGCTACTATGTCGGTGAGTGTACACGCAGGCAAGACATTTAAGGTGCTTAACTAGCTCTGATTCAAGGATGACGTGTTTAATGAACTAACCGTTGGTGCCATAACCACGAAACGTGGTAGACGCACTTCAAAGGAATCAGCACTTCCTCCATCCCCGAAGAATCTAACATTAGATTTGCTACCTGCCGACTGTATCCTGTTTGATTGTCAGAGCTATTAGGCTACACTACCTGACAATCAAAGAAATTTTGCTGCCAACAGAGTTTCAATACCCATACCACGTTGATATGTACAAAATATGGAATAGGACTATTTTCCGCTTTTCGAAGAAATTTCTTCATAAGGGTGGCATGGTAAGAGGTTGAACATTATTACCACATGATTCCATATGGCACTATAATGCTGTTTCATAAGTAGTAATCAATGTTATACTTTGCTGAGACGTATAGGAATATGTATGTTATTTGCCGAGACGTATACACCTTTTCAAAGAGATTCAGAGCTCCCTCACATGGCCTTATACTTCTATAGAATCTATACGAACTACCCTCTTGTGCTAGTTTGGAATTGCGTAATATGTTATGAAGGACAAGTTTTCTGACATAATTTACGTAGACTATATTTCTACTTCATGATATATATGGTATACATGTCTTTTAGGGTAAATCCGTGTCAGAAAACCAATGTGTCTTGTTAAGATGTTAATATATTCAATTATTTTTTGTTTGTATATATTCAAGTTTCAGATTATAATTTTCTACAGTTTGAATAGTTCATTCATTCTATCAATATCTATATTTTACAATCATTTACATTTATAGAGATATGGAATACTCTAAGCGACTTCTGGTGAGTAAAATTTTCTTATATTATAATAAAAAAAATCCGTTTTTGTCTCGCCATTAAGTTAAGGAAGAATTTCCTTTACCTTCCTTACTTACTTACGCTTTTTTTTTCACCGTGCTGTTAGCTCTTTTAAAAATCTTCCTATGTTAATTAAACGGTCCATGTGTTTCAATTTTAGTAAATATTCAAAAAAACGAGAGGCAGGTTCACTTTGATTTTGGCTCATTGTATATGAAACATTAAAATAGAATTTGCATATTAGTTTTGGCAGATATGAAAGGTCGCCCCCCTCTTCAATATTATGCTCTTTACACTAAAGTTCAAATTTTTTTCGAATCACAAACTCTTGAATCACAAAGGCCGGTTAATTAGAATAGATTCCTCTTTTGAAAGTGCAAAAAAAACTTAAGCGTAAAGGGTGGGGTATTGGCTAGAGGGCGAACCCCTTTATATACTTAATAATTTTTTTTTGGTTTAGGCCATTTGTCTCGCCATTAAGTTAAGGAAGAATTTCCTTTACCTTCCTTACTTATTTACGCTTTTTTTCACCGTGCTGTTAGCTCTTTTAAAAAGCTTCCTATGTTAATTAAACTGTCCATGTGTTTCAATTTTAGTAAATATTCAAAAAAAAGAGAGGCAGGTTCACTTTGATTTTGGCTCATTGTATATGAAAAATTAAAATAGAATTTGCATATTAGTTTCGGCAGATATGAAAGGTCACCCCCCTCCTCAATATCATGCTCTTTACACTAAAGTTCGAATTTTGTTCAAATCACAAGCTCTTGAATCACAAAGGTCGGTTAATTAGAATAGATACCTCTTTTGAAAGTGCTAAAAAAAAAACTTAAGCGTAAAGGGTGAGGTATTGGCTAGAGGGCGAACTCCTTTATATACTTAATAATTTTTTTTTTGGGTCCAATGCCCTCCATTAATATTCTGAATAAGTAAGAATTGAGCTAGCTAATTAAATTGTGTCATTTGTTTTTCAAATTTTGGGGGTTTTGTACTGTGATATTCGCAATTTTAGTATATATTTTTTAAGATCTTTGCATATAAAATTGAAAAATATCTAAAATTGTCAACTTTATGTGTTTGATACTATGGAATTGAAGGCCTAATGCCCTCCGTTAATATTCTGAATAATTAAGAATTGAGCTAGCTAATTAAACTGTGTCATTTTTCAGCTTTTGGGAGTTTGGTACTGTGGTATTGAAGGAGCAGTACCCTCCCGTAAGCTAAGGGGATTCAGTTGTATGGGGTTTCAGTTATACAAGGGTTCAGTTACATGGGGGGTTCAGTTGCACAGGGGTTTAGTTAAATGGAGTTGAGTTGCACGGGAGTTGAGTTGCACGAGGGTTCAGTTGCACGGGGGGTTCAGTTACATGTGGATTCAGTTACACGGGGTTTAGTTAAATATGGTTGAGTTGCACGGGGGGGGTTGATTTGCACGAGGGTTCAGTTAAAGGGGGTTCAGTTGCACGGGGGTTTGAGTCATTTTTAAACGGGCATCGCAAGCTTGTGTTATCTTAGAGATTAATGCATAAGTCGAGACATCTTGGCAAAGTTTTTAATAGAGGCTGTTTCCAAAGAGAAATTATGAAAAAATTGTAAGTAAGGGTTCAGTTGTAATCAATAGGCTCATCAAAAGAATGGGTTTCTTATGCCGATTCCAAAGATCTAGGATTCATTAACTTTAGTGTTGTCAATCAAAAGCTATGAGCTTGAGAAAATTGCCTAATTATCGAAAAATGGGGAAACACCCTCCAAAAGTCGACAGGAATGGAGCAAAAATGGGGTGAACTACATTAGTTTATAAGACGGATCGTGAAAATCCCACGGTTTTGTGTACCAAGAATGGACCGGAGGTAGCCTCCCCTACATATACGAATGGATATCGCTAGAATATTTTAAGACGGAGGCTTTATTATTTAAAAAAAATTGGAAGCTACAATCAGAATTCTTGATTGACATTTTCAAAAAAGGGGTAATAGATTTGTGAATTTGAGTGAAATTGTGACCTCACCAGGTACGTGCATGTGACTTTGTTGGGGTTGGGGGGATTATAAATGAACAACGAGGGTGAACTCTGCTAGTTTATAAGACTGATCGCGAAAATTAAAAGGTTTTGTGTACCAAGAAGGGACAAGAGATAACCTCCCCTAAAGACACAAAGGGATATCGCTAGAATATTTTAAGTCGGGGGCTTTGTTATTTAAAAAAAATTGGATGCTACAATCAGAATTCTTTGATTGACATTTGCAAAAAAAGGGTAATAGATTTATGAATTGGAGTGTAGGTTTGACATCACCAGGCATTTGCGAGGGAAATTTTTTGTTGGGGTGGGGGGCTTAAAAAGGCAAAAATGGGGTGAACTACATTAGTTTATAAGACGGATCGTGAAAATCTCAAGGTTTTGTGTACCAAGAATGGACCGGAGGTAGCCCCCCCCCTACATACACGAATGGATATCACTAGAATATTTTAAGACGGGGGGCTTTGTTATTAAAAAAAATGGATGCTACAATCAGAATTCTTGATTGACATTTGCAAAAAAGGGTTAATAGATTTGTGAATTGGAGTGTAGGTTTGACATCCCCAGGCACGTGCGAGGGAAATTTTTGTTGGGGTGGGGGGCTTAAAAAGGCAAAAATGGGGTGAACTACATTAGTTCATAAGACGGATCGTGAAAATCCCGAGGTTTTGTGTACCAAGAATGGACTGGAGGTAGCCTTCCCTACATACACGAAAGGATATCGCTAGAATATTTTAAGACGGGGGCTTAGTTATTGAAAAAAAATAGGATGCTATAATCAGAATTCTTTGATTGACATTGGCAAAAAGGTCAGTAAGGACACTCGATATCCTAAAAGTGTTTGATTAAAACTTTTACCTTGAGAATCGATGTTGTTAGCAGAATTTCAAAAAGGATCGCTTATGAGTGTTGGTGTATCTGATGCAATAATTTAGGTCATATGATCAATTTAATTTATTTTTTTAATTCAGTAGTTTTTCAGTAAGGACACTCGATATCCTAAAAGTGTTTGATTCAAACTTTTACCTTGTGCATTGATGTTGTTAGCAGAATCTCAAAAAGGATCGTTTATGAGTGCTGGCCTATCTGATGAAATAATTTAGGTTGTATGATCAATTTAATTTATTTCTTAATTCAGTTGTTTTTCAGTAAGGACACTCGATATCCTAAAAGTGTTTTATTCAAACTTTTACCTTGAGCATCGATGTTGTTAGCAGAATTTCAAAGATCATTTATGAGTGTTGGTGTATTGGTTTTATTTCATTGAAATGCAAGAGTTGGAATATTTCAGTAGTGTTCTGTTGTGGTTTACCTTGTCACAGATACATTCTCTAGATCTTTCAAAGTTCACTTTGGTTTTATTTCATTGAAATGCAAGAGTTGGAATATTTCAGTAGTGTTCTGTCGTGGTTTACCTTGTCACAGAATGGTTTAGCATGTCACAGTTACATTCTCTTGATTTTTCAAAATTCATTTTGAATTTCTGTCATTGAAATGCAAGAGTTGGAATATATCAGTAGTGTTTTGTTGCAGTTTACCTTATCACAGTTACATTCTCTTAATTTTTCAAATTTCATTTTGAATTTCTATCATTGAAATGCAGGAGTTGGAATATTTCAGTAGTGTTTTGTCGTGATTACCTTGTCAGAGTTACATTCTCTTAATTTTTCAAAGTTCATTTTGAATTTTTTTCCTGGAAATACAAGAGTTGGAATATTTCCATAGTGTTTTGTCATGGTTTACCTTGTCACAGTTACATTTTCTTGATTTTTCAAAGTTCATTTTGAATTTCTTTCATTGAAATACAAGAGTTGGAACATTTCAGTAGTGTTTTCTTGTGGTTCACCTTGTCAGAGGTACATTCTCATGATTTTTTCAAAGTTCATTTTGAATTTCTTTCATTGAAATGTAAGAGTTGGAATATTTCAGTAGTGTTCTGTCGTGGTTTACCTTGTCACAGTTACATTCTCTTGATCTTTCAAAGTTAACTTTGGTTTTATTTCATTGAAATGCAAGAGTTGGAATATTTCAGTAGTGTTCTATCGTGGTAAACCTTGTCACAGATACATTCTCTTGATTTTTCAAAGTTCATTTCGAATTTCTTTCATTGAAATGCAAGAGTCGGAATATTTCAGTAGTGTTTTGTTGTGGTTTACCTTATCACAGTTACATTCTTTTAATTTTTCAAAGTTCATTTTGGATTTCTTTTGATGAAATGCAAGAGTTGGAATATTTCAATAGTGTTTTGTCGTGGTTTACCTAGTCACAGTTACATTCTCTTAATTTTTCAAAGTTCATTTTGGATTTTTGTTGTTCAAATGCAAGAGTTGGAATATTTCAGTATTGTTTTGTTGTTGTTTACCTTGTCACAGTTACATTTTCTTGATTTTTACAAGTTCATTTTGAATTTCTTTCGTTGAAATGCAAGAGTTGGAATATTTCAGTAGTGTTTTGTCGTGGTTTACCTTATCACAGTTACATTCTGTTGATTTTTCCAAGTTCATTTTGTATTTCTTTCTTTGAAATGAAAGAGTTTGAATATTTCAGTATTGTTTTGTCATGGTTTACCTTGTCAGAGTTAAATTTTCTTTACCCTTCCATGTTAATTTTGCATGCCTCTCCCCGCAATGCAAGATTTAGAATAGATCAGTAGTTGATTTTTTATAGCTTAACTTGGCAGATATACATTCTCTTGATTTTTCAAAGTTCATTTTGGAATTCAGTCGTTGAAAGTCACTAGTTGCACTCTGATAAGCGCATTTTGTCACTGTGTACCATGTCACATTTACATTCTCTTGATTTTTCAAAGTTAATTTTAAATTTCTTTCTTTGAAATGAAAGAGTTGGAATATTTCAGTAGTGTTTTGTTGTGGTTTACCTTGTCACAGTTACATTTTCTTAATTTTTCAAAGTTCACTTTGTATTTCTTTCGTTTAAATGCAAGAGTTGGAACATTTCAGTAGTTTTTTGTTATGCTTTACTTTGTCATAGTTACATTCTCTTGAATTTTCAAATTTCATTTTGGATTTCTTTCATTGTAATGCAAGAGTTGGAATATTTCAGTAGTTTTTTGTCATGGTTTACCATATCACAGTTACATTCTCCTGATTTTTCAAAGTTCATATGAATTTCTTTCATTGAAATGCAAGAGTTGGATTATTTCAGCAGTGTTTTGTTGCGGTTTACCTTGTCACAGTTACATTCTCTTAATTTTTCAAAGTTCACTTTGAATTTCTATCATTGAAATGCAAGAGTTGGAATATTTCAGTAGTGTTTTGTCGTGGTTTACCTTATCACAGTTACATTCTCTTAATTTTTCAAAGTTCATTTTGAATTTCTTTCCTGGAAATGCAAGAGTTGGAATATTTCAATAGTGTTTTATTGTGGTTTACCTTATCACAGTTACATTTTCTTAATTTTTCAAAGTTCTTTTTGAATTTCTTTTATTGAAATGCAAGAATTGGAATATTTCAGTAGTGTTTTGTTGTGGTTTACCTTAACACAATTACATTCTATTAATTTTTAAAAGTTCATTTTGAATTTCTTTCGTTGAAATGCAAGAGTTGGAATATTTGCAGTAGTGTTTTGTTGTGGTTTACCTTGTCACAGTTACATTCTCTTGATTTTTCGAAGTTCATTTTAAATTTTCTATCATTAAAATGCAATAGTTGGAATATTTCAGCGGTGTTTTGTCGTGGTTTAACTTGTCAGAGTTGCATTATCTTAATTTTTCAAAGTTCATTTTGAATTTCTTTCGTTGAAATGCAAGAGTTGGAATATTTCAGTAGTGTTTTGTCGTGGTTTACCTCGTCACAGTTACATTTTCTTGATTTTTCAAAGTTCATTTTGTATTTCTTTCGTTGAAATGCATGTGTTTTGTTGTGGTTTACCTTGTCAGAGTTACATTCTCTTGATTTTTCAAAGCGCATTTCGAATTTCTTTCATTGAAATGCAAGAGTTGGAATATTTCAGTAGTGTTTTGTCGTAGTTTACCATGTCAGAGTTATATTCTCTTGATTCTTCAAAGTTCATTTTTGTTTTATTTCATTGAAATGCAAGAGTTGGAATATTTCAGTAGTGTTCTGCTGTGGTTTACCTCGTCCCATTTACATTTTCTTCATTTTTCAAAGTTCATTTTGGATTTCTTTCGATGAAATGCATGAGTTGGAATATTTCAATAGTGTTTTGTCGTGGTTTACCTAGTCACAGTTACATTCTCTTGATTTTTCAAAGTTCACTTTGGTTTTATTTCGGTGTAATGCAAGAGACCTAAAATAATGTCGTGAAATCAACATGCAAAGTCGACATAGCTTTATTTCATTTTTTTAAGGTTAATTTAGACAAGGTTACGTGCGCGCTCGTAACCTCGTCTAAATTAACCTTAAAAAAATGAAATAAAGCTATGTCGACTTTGCATGTTGATTTCACGACATTATTTTAGGTCTCTTGCATTTCACCGAAATAAAACCAAAGTGAACTTTGAAAAATCAAGAGAATGTAACTGTGACTAGGTAAACCACGACAAAACACTATTGAAATATTCCAACTCATGCATTTCATCGAAAGAAATTCAAAATGAACTTTGAAAAATTAAGAGAATGTAAATGGGACGAGGTAAACCACAGCAAAACACTACTGAAATATTCCATCTCTTGCATTTCACTGAAATAAAAGCAAAGTGAACTTTGAAAAATCAAGAGAATGTAACTCTGACATGGTAAACTACGACAAAACACTACTGAAATATTCCAACTCTTGCATTTCAATGAAAGAAATTCGAAATGAACTTTGAACAATCAAGAAAATGTAACTCAGACATGGTAAACCAAAACAAAACACTACTGAAATATTCCAACTCATGTATTTCAACGAAAAAAATTCAAAATAAAGTATGAAAGATTAAGAGAATGTAACTGTGACAAGGTAAACCACAGCAAAACACTACTGAAATATTCCATCTCTTGCATTTCACCGAAATAAAACCAAAGTGAACTTTGAAAAATCAAGAGAATATAACTGTGACATGGTAAACCACGACAGGACACTACTGAAATATTCCAACTCTTGCATTTCAATGAAAGAAATTCAAAATGAAGTTTGAAAAAAATCAAGAAAATGTAACTGTGACAAGGTAAACCACGACAAAACACTATTGAAATATTCCAACTCTTGCATTTCATCGAATGAAATTCAAAATGAACTTTGAAAAATTAAGAGAATGTAACTCTGACAAGGTAAACCACGACAAAACACTGCTGAAATATTCCAACTCTTGCATTTGAATGATAGAAATTCAAAATGAACTTTGAAAAATCAAGAGAATGTAACTGTGACAAGGTAAACCACAACAAAACACTACTGAAATATTCCAACTCTTGCATTTCAACGAAAGAAAAACGAAAGAAATTCAAAATGAACTTTTAAAAATCAAGAGAATGTAATTGTGTTAAGTTAAACCACAACAAAACACTACTGAAATATTCCAACTCTTGCATTTCAACGAAAGAAATTCAAAATGAACTTTGAAAAATTAAGAAAATGTAACTGTGACAAGGTAAACCACGATATAACACTAATGAAAGATTCCAACTCATGCATTTCATTGAAAAAAATTCAAAATCAACTTTGAAAAATTTAGAGAATATAGCTGTGATATGGTAAACGGTAACAAAAAACTACTGAAATATTCCAGCTTTTGCATTTCAACTTAATAAATTCAAAATGAAATTTGAAAAATTAAGAGAATGTAACTGTGACAAGGTAAACCGCAACAAAACACTGCTGAAATAATCCAGCTCTTGCATTTCAATGAAAGAAATTCATATGAACTTTGAAAAATCAGGAGAATGTAACTGTGACATGGTAAACCATGACAAAACACTACTGAAATATTCCAACTCTCGCATTTCAACGACAGAAATTCAAAATGAACTTTGAAAAATCAAGAGAATGTAACTATGACAAGGTAAACCACAACAAAACACTACTGAAATATTCCAACTCTTGCATTTCAACGAAAGAAATTCAAAGTGAACTTTGAAAAATCAAGAAAATGTAACTGTGACAAGGTAAACCACAACAGAACACTACTGAAATATTCCAAATCTTACATTTCAATCGAAAGAAATTCAAAATGATCTTTGAAGAATCAAAAGAATGTAACTGTGACAAGGTAAACTACGACAAAACACTATTGAAATATTCCAACTCTTGCATTTCAATGAAAGAAATCCACAATGAACATTGAAAAATTAAGAGAATGCAACTGTGACAAGGTAAACCATGACAAAACACTACTGAAATATTCCAACTCTTACATTTCAACGAAAGAAATTCAAAATGAACTTGAAAAATTAAGAGAATGTAACTGTGATAAGGTAAACCACAACAAAACACTACTGAAATATTCCGACTCTTGCATTTCAATGAAAGAAATTCGAAATGAACTTTGAAAAATCAAAAGAATATATCTGTGACAAGGTAAACCACGATAGAACACTACTGAAATATTCCAACTCTTGCATTTCAATGAAATAAAACCAAATTGAACTTTGAAAGATCAAGAGAATTTATCTTTGACAAGGTAAATCACGATAGAAAACTACTGAAACATTCCAACTCTTACATTTCAATGAATGAAACTCGGATCGAACTTTGAAAAATCAAGAAAATGTAACTCTGACAAGGTGACCCATAACAAGATACTGCTGAAATATTCCAACTCTTGCATTTCAACGAAATAAATCAAAATGAACATTAAAAAATCAAGAAAATGTAACGGTGACAAGGTAAACCACGACAAAATACTATCGAAATATTCCAACTCTTGCATTTCCAGGAAAAAAATTCAAAATGAACTTTGAAAAATTAAGAGAATGTAGCTGTGAAACGGTAAACCGCAAAAAAACACTACTGAAATATTCCAACTCTTGCATTTCATCGAAAAAAATTCAAAATGAACTTTGAAAAATCAAGAGAATGTAACTGTGACACGGTAAACCATTCTGAGACAAGGTAAACCATAACAGAACACTGCTGAAATATTCCAACTCTTGCATTTGAATGAAATAAAACCGAAGTGAACTTTGAAAGATCAAGATAATCTAACTGTCACAAGGTAAAGCATAACAAAACACTACTGAAATATTCCAACTCTTGCATTTCAATGAAAGAAATTCGAAATGAACTTTGAAAAATCAAGAGAATGTATCTGTGACAAGGTAAGCCACGACAGAACACTACTGAAATATTCCAACTCTTGCATTTCAATGAAATAAAACCAATACACCAACACTCATAAACGATCTTTGAAATTCTGCTAACAACATCGATGCTCAAGGTAAAAGTTTGAATAAAACACTTTTAGGATATCGAGTGTCCTTAATGAAAAACTACTGAATTAAAAAATAAATTAAATTGATCATACGACCTAAATTATTTCATCAGATACACCAGCACTCATAAACGATCCTTTTTGAAATTCTGCAAACAACATCGATGCTCAAGGTAAAAGTTTGAATCAAACACTTTTAGGATATCGAGTGTCCTTTCTGAAAAACTACTGAATTAAAAAATAAATTAAATTGATCATACGACCTAAATTATTTTATCAGATAGGCCATCACTCATAAACGATCCTTTTTGAGATTCTGCTAACAACATCGATGCACAAGGTAAAAGTTTGAATCAAAAACTTTTAGGATATCGAGTGTCCTTACTGAAAAACTACTGAATTAAAAAAATAAATTAAATTGATCATACGACCTAAATTATTTCATCAGATACACCAACACTCATTAACGATCCTTTTTGAAATTCTGCTAACAACATCGATTCTCAAGGTAAAAGTTTGAAGCAAACACTTTTTGGATATCGAGTGTCCTTACTGAACTTTTTTGCAAATGTCAATCAAAGAATTCTGATTGTAGCATCCAATTTTTTTTAAATAACAAAGCCCCCCGTCTTAAAATATTCTAGCGATATCAATTCGTGTATGTAGGGGAGGCTACCTCCAGTCCATTCTTGGTACACAAAACCTCGGGATTTACACGATCCGTCTTATGAACTAATGTAGTTCACCCCATTTTTGTCTTTTTAAGCCCCTCACCCCAACAAAAATTTCCCTCGCACGTGCCTGGGGATGTCAAACCTACACTCCAATTCAAAAATCTATTACCCCTTTTTTGCAAATGTCAATCAAGAATTCTGATTGTAGCATCCATTTTTTTTAAATAACAAAGCCCCCCGTCTTAAAATATTCTAGCAATATCCATTCGTGTATGTAGGGGAGGCTACCTCCGGTCCATTCTTGGTACACAAAACCTTGAGATTTTCACGATCCGTCTTATAAACTAATGTAGTTCACCCCATTTTTGCCTTTTTAAGCCCCCCACCCCAACAAAAAATTTCTCTCGCACATGCCTGGTGATGTCAAACCTACACTCCAATTCATAAATCTATTACCCATTTTTTGCAAATGTCAATCAAAGAATTCTGATTGTAGCATCCAATTTTTTTAAATAACAAAGCCCCCATTTTAAAATATTCTAGCGATATCCATTCGTGTATGTAGGGGAGGCTACCTCCGGTCCATTCTTGGTACACAAAACCTTTGGATTTTCACGATCCGTCTTATAAACTAACATAGTTCACCCTATTTTTGCCTTATTAAGCCCCCCACCAACACAAATTTCCCTCGCACGGGCTTGGTGATGTCAAACCTACACTCCAATTCACAAATCTATTACCCCTTTTTTGCAAATGTCAATCAAGAATTCTGATTGTAGCATCCAATTTTTTTAAATAACAAAGCCTCCGTCTTAAAATATTCTAGCGATATCCATTCGTGTATGTAGAGGAGGCTACCTCCGGTCCATTCTTAGTACACAAAACCTTGGGATTTTCACGAGCCGTCTTATAAACTAATGTAATTCACCCCATTTTTGCTCCATTCCTGTCGACTTTTGGAGGGTGTTTCCCCATTTTTCGATAATTAGGCAATTTTCTCAAGCTCATAGCTTTTGATTGACAACACTAAAGTTAATGAACCCTAGATCTTTGGAATCAGCATAAGAAACCCATTCTTTTGATGAGCCTATTGATTACAACTGAACCCTTACTTACAATTTTTTATAATTTCTCTTTGGAAACAGCCTCTATTAAAAACTTTGCCAAGATGTCTCGAGTTATGCATTAATCTCTAAGATAACACAAGCTTGCGATGCCCGTTTAAAAATGACTCAAACCCCCGTGCAGCTGAACCCCCTTTAACTGAACCCTCGTGCAACTCAACCCCCCCCCGTGCAACTCAACCATATTTAACTAAACCCTGTGTAACTGAATCCGCATGTAACTGAACCCCCGTGCAACTGAACCCTCGTGCAACTCAACTCCCGTGCAACTCAACTCCATTTAACTAAACCCCTGTGCAACTGAACCCCCCATGTAACTGAACCCTTGTATAACCGAAACCCCATACAACTGAATCCCCTTAGCTTACGGGAGGGTACTGCCCCTTCAATACCACAGTACCAAACTCCCAAAAGTTGAAAAATGACACAATTTAATTAGCTAGCTCAATTTTTACTTATTCAGAATATTAACGGAGGGCATTAGGCCTTCAATTCCATATTATCAAACACAAAAAGTTGACAATTTTAGATATTTTTCAATTTTATATTCAAAGCTTTTAAAACATATTTACTAAAATTGCAAATATCACAGTACCAAACCCCCAAAATTTGAAAAAAAATGACACAATTTAATTATCTAGCTCAAGTCTCACTTATTCAGAATATTAAAGTAGTGCATTGGACCTTCAATTCCATAGTATCAAACGCAAAAAGTTGACAATTATATATTTTTTTTTATATGCAAATCTATTCAAACTTATTTACCTAAATTACGAAATACTTAAAATCACAGAAAAAGGAAGAAAAGACTCCTGGACATGGCCTAAACCAAAAAAAAATTTATTAAGTATATAAAGGAGTTCGCCCTCTAGCCAATACCTCACCCTTTACCCTTAAGTTTTTTTTTAGCACTTTCAAAAGAGGTATGTATTCTAATTAACCGACCTTTGTGATTCAAGAGTTTGTGATTCGAACAAAATTCGAACTTTAGTGTAAAGAGCATGATATTGAGGAGGGGGGAGACCTTTCATATCTGCCGAAACTAATATGCAAATTCTATTTTAATTTTTCATATACAATGAGCCAAAATCAAAGTGAACCTGCCTCTCTTTTTTTTTAATATTTACTAAAATTGAAACACATGGAATGTTTAATTAACATAGGAAGCTTTTTAAAAGAGCTAACATTACGGTGAAAAAAAGCGTAAATAAGTAAGAAAGGTAAAGGAAATTCTTCCTTAACTTAATGGCGAGACAAATGGCCTAAACCCAAAAAAATTATTAAGTATATAAGGGGGTTCGCCCTCTAGCCAATACCTCACCCTTTACGCTTAAGTTTTTTTTAGCACTTTCAAAAGAGGTATCTATTCTAATTAACCGACCTTTGTGATTCAAGAGTTTATGATTCGAACAAAATTCAAACTTTAGTGTAAAGAGCATGATATTGAGGAGGGGGGCGACCTTTCATATCTGCCGAAACTAATATGCAAATTTTATTTTAATTTTTCATATACAATGAGCCAAAATCAAAGTGAACCTGCCTCTCTTTTTTTTTGAATATTTACTAAAATTGAAACACATGGATTGTTTAATTAACATAGGAAGCTTTTTAAAAGAGCTAACAGCACGGTGAAAAAAAAGCGTAAGTAAGTAAGGAAGGTAAAGGAAATTCTTCCTTAACTTAATGGCGAGACAAAAACGGATTTTTTTTTATTATAATAATAAGAAAATTTTACTCACCAGAAGTCGCTTAGAATATTCCATATCTCTATCAATGTAAATGATTGTAAAATATAGATATTGATAGAATGAATGAACTATTCAAACTGTAGAAAATTCTAATCTGAAACTTGAATATATACAAACAAAAAAAAATTGAATATATTAACACCTAAACAAGACGCACTGGTTTTCTGACACGGATTTACCCTAAAAGGCATGTATATCATATATATCATGAAGTAGAAATCTAGTCTACGTAAATTATGTCAGAAAACTTGTCCTTCATAATATATTACGCAATTCCCAACTAGCACAAGATGGTAATTCTTATAGCTTCTATAGGAGTATAAGGCCATGTGAGGGAGCTCTGAATCTCTTTGAAAAGGTGTATACGTCTCGGCAAATAACATACAGATTGCTATATGTCTCGGCAAAGTATAACATTGATTACTACTTTCATACACAAATTGAAAAACAGCTTTTTTTCGTCTCTCTGTTTCATTTGAATCAGAAAAAATTGTTCTTAAGCATTGAATAAATGTTACGAATCCTTTTTTGATAATTCAGGTATGAAAGGAAAGTAATAGCCGAAAGATTCACGAAAGGTTTTTGTGTGAGTCACTAGTCCCTAGGCTACCTTCACAAGTGTCGTGACTGTGAAGCACTTACGAATCAACAATTATCAAACCTCACAAGTAAAGAGATCCCCTTTTGCTACCATGAATTATGCCTTAATCGTTATCATCTCTGAAGTGACATTATTATCAACAACAGGGTAATTATTAGTTGAAAAACGGATAGTGTCTAAGTTTCCTTCTTCTTTGTTTTTTATTTGAGAGAGAGAGAGATAGGGGTTGAGTCCCAAATTAATGTATTTCACAATTCATTTACTACTAATTCTTTAACAAAATAGATTATAAAATATACAGATTTGTGCCATATTGATTCCGTTTTCACATTTTCAACTATGTTCAACTTTTAGTCGTAATTTTTATTATTGACCAAAAACGATGAAGATTTAAGACACAATTTTTGAGATTGGGAAAGATGAAAGCTTAGAACAGCATTTTTGCTATCTGCATGACGAATTTGCTATCTGTAAGACAAAAGAAGAACACAAAAGAAGACAAAAGAAGAGACTTTTCCTAAACCTTGGCTTTTCTTATCGACAGGTGTGACTACAGCGTGGCTGGGGCATAACTATCAAGATCTTTTCTGGTATTCTATTTACAATATCTAGCCTAAGACTGGCAGTGACAATGTAGGCTCATGAAGGGAAACCTATTTAGGGCTGAAAAAATTCGGGGAAAGGTTCGATAAAAAAAAAAATTAATAATTGTTAGTAGATATGTATATAGACACATTTGGTGACACCGAAGACTAACCGTAAAGGACAAAAGTGTTAACATCTATAATATAAGAGGGGAGAGAACTGAAGCCTGCGGAACTCTCTTTGCCAGAGCATCATTTATTATTTGTTTTATGTCTTAATACAGCAGTTTAATCTTTTTCTTTCTTACTCGTGACGAAATTTTATTAAGTAGCTATGGTATGTAAAACCATGCGAAATTTCTGGATGGGGAAAACAACTGCATAATGTGCCCCATCAACAAATTTACTGCTGTTTCTCATCTCTGTATTATCTAAAATAATATAAGAATTTTTTTTTTATTTTGTTGAATTGAGACCACCACATTCAGCTGAATGTTCTACCTACTTTAACTAAATTCAATGATAGTAAATGCATACATAATTTTTGAATATTTTGTGACATTCTATTATTACTGTGTGTTATGTAAAAAAACAAAACAAAAAAACACGGGACCACAGAAAAGAGAATTTGGTTTGGATGGCCAATGTGTTTTCTGGTTTATATTCTCAGTCCATCTGAGCTCGTATGTACTGCCTTAATTGCCCGCGATGAGCTTTTGCTTCAACTAGTGTGTGGGTTTGTGTCAAGAGTACTTATGTTATCAATTAAATTATCTATACACAACAGGATCCTCAATGCCCAAGCTCATTATAGTAACATCTGCTAATAAAATGAATATTTCGTAGGACTAATGTGCCGATTGTTTATCCCGTTTATATTTTCTTAAGCTGAATGATGAACAAATTTCAAGCATAAATTTGCGATCGACTAATCAGGTTTAATCTGACTGAAATTAGAAAAGATGGAAACTTGGAGCAATAGTCTGTAAGACGTATCTGTATCTGTAAGACAATTGTATCTGTAAGACGAATGCGGCAAAAGATGTAAAGATAGGTTATTAAGTAATAATTGGGAACAAATTAGTTTTGATACAGCATTTTTAAATCAGTTTTATGACATTTCAATTTTCTGATTCTGTTTTATTAGTGATTTTATTTTAGTGTGAAGATAAAACTAAGAAAAAAACTTATGCCATATGTAGACCCCGGCGCCGCGCCGATGAGGGAAGACCGGCGGCGGCGGGGCCAAAAACCCCGCGCCACGCCACGCCGCCAGTAAGATGCCGGCAGTGCGCCGCCGGGATAATGTCGGCCGCGTACCACTGGCACGATCAATGATGACCACGAAATAAAAGTTGTCATCAGTCTTTCTCAAATCACAGCTTAAATTTACAACAGATACGAGCCTATTAATGAGTTAAAAAAGTTACAATTCGCTGGCTGGAAACTGGTCTTCTTCGTTATTCATCAGGAGAAGTGGAAACCTGGTAGAAACGAAATGGCTGTGGCGTTTCAGAGCCCTTGCATAATACGAGTAGTTGAAGTATCTATTAGCTGTGTATTCGTAACATAAATAATTATCAAAATTAGTAGTTTTTTCGTCGAGCATTACTGCATATAAAACTTCAAATACCGTATCACAAAATTCGTCAGTTATCTGGGTAAAAACTTTGAATATAACTTTGAACTTAGAAGCTTAATTTTTTCAAAATGCCCTTTGCCTATATATGTTTTGTCACCTTTAAAACAGTTGAAATTGGCGACTTTGATATTGATTGTTTTTTTGTTTTTTTTTTTGCTCTTTTGGATTCCTAAGAAGCCTTTTTGTATTAAAAACTGGTTTTTAATAACAATTTAAAAAAATGCATTTTAAAGTTTCTTTGGGCTTCTTTATAGAATATAGGTCATGTAGGCTAAGGCTGAACTGTTGCTTTTTTATTGCTTTTGGCTGCTCTTTTGGACATTATTTATTTTTTCTTTTGGGGATTCATTCAAATTTATAAACTGATAAATACCTAATATCAGTCAAATTATAAACTGCATCTAAAAGGAGTAAATTTATCAAACTGAGAAATACATGATGAGCACTTCACATGAGAACACTTCAATTACAATGACACAAAAAAAACTTAGAAGTTTATTCGCTATGAAGAAAAATGAAGTGCCAGCTATTTTCTTAGGTAAAAAATGAAAAGCTCATGCGTTTTAAGTGTAATTAAATGAAATAATATGTCGACTGAAGTAGCTCCAGGAAGATGTTGAAATTTTAATCCTAGTTCGTCACTTTTAATCCAAGCAAAATGTTAGGACACTTAGTATCAGTTATTGAGTTTGAGCTTTGATTTCCAAATGCTCACAAGAATTACTAAATTTAAGAAAGTCGGAACAATAAGTCACCTGTGGTCAAAATACTCAAAGACTCCTCTTTGATCCCCACCCAGGCTCAAAGCTTCTGCTATGGTCATTTCCATGGAAATCTCCAAAGAGTTTCTTTTTAAAATAGCTTTCAAGTGTAGTTAGGCGTATTTAGCCTTTTTTGCTTTTCTTCAAAGTTTTGAAAAAGGTGTTATAATATTCCAAATGTTACATTTGTGCATATGTTTGGTAATCATTTGTGGGGGGATCGAATTTTCTAAACCACCGTAGATACGCAAGAACGTTGCAATATCTAGTACCCTGAGGTTATAAGACTGTCAAATACTCCTCCTTGAACCTCACAAATTGAAAGCTTTTATTATGACCTGGGCTTTTAATGTAACTTGGGCACTGGACCAAAGGTGCCATTTTTACTCGTGCGCAACGTTAGGTGGGGATGTCGATATCGCTTTCGTCACACCAATTCGCTTTACTGTGAATCTGCCTGGTACTTATGAATGAATGTTTTCAAAGTAAACTGTTTCATCAATAAGAAAAAAACGGATTGGACGCATATGTCCCTTTCCCTTTGGACGATAAAACCATGCAAGTGCTGTATCAAGTATAACTCCCGAAAATCTTGATGATTTTGGTCAACTTTTCAACTTTTTGGCATCCCAGCTTTCAATAAAAAAAAAATTAAGGTACTATCACTTAAATATAATAACTCCCTATGCCCCCCCCCCTTCTGGAAACCATCTTGATAGGATACTGTCTCTGCTTTAAATAAAAAATAATTAACTTATTGACACCCCCGCTTTTAAAAAAAGAGGTATTATCATTTATATATGATAGCTCAATACCCCCCTTTCCCCTCTGGATACCACCTTGATAGGCTGCAGTCTTTGCTTTAAATTAAAAAAAAATCAACTTTTTGGGATCCCTGCTTTCAATAAATAAAATTTCGAGCTATTATCATTTAAATGTAATACCTCCCTACCCCTCCCCCCTCTGGATACCACCTTGATATAATACCGTCTCAGCTTTCATTAGAAAAATAATTTACTTAAAAATTAACTATGTGACTGACTATGTTTTTTAAGTAAACACTCGAAATAACGTTAAAAAGATTAGTGTTAATTGAAAAAAAAAATTGAGTATACAAGTAAAGGTGAACAATTAAAACAATGACAAATTAGAAAATATTAAGATATAAATCAAATTATTGGAAAACTGAGTCATAGATTCACCGTGGCATTCCATAAGATCCAAAGAATCTAATTAAAAGGAAGCACACACAAAAGCCAAATAAGGCCAGTAGCCTATGAGAAATCGCAAAATACCCAAGACAAGGAACAAGTCCTAATGGGAGCCCTGGGTCTATCAAAATATTTCAATGGTTTCTCAGGTAATTTGATATCATTTCCTTCTGTCTCCGCTTTAAATGAAAAATATAATTATCTTTTTGGCATCCCTGCTTTCAATAAAAAAAATGAGGTATTATCATGTAAAAATGATAGCCCCCTATCCCCCCCTATAGGCAATAATTTACAATTCATTTATGAATTATATTTTTGGGGTAACTTCCGGTTCAATCTTTAATTTCCCAACCTTGTACATAGCTTAGTCTATAGCTAAATTTCGTCTCAATCGAAGGTCGTTTTTTTTTTGGAGGGGGGGGGGGTAAAAATGTTCGAGAAAGAAGATTGCATTTTTTATTAGGTATTCAACAATTGAGTATTAAAAATTAATAACACATTGTATAAAAACAGCAACAAAAAAAAATCTGCAAACATACGATTCGTCATTAGAAAAAATATGTGGTAGTAAATTTAGAAATCCAACAAAAGGCTGAGGCTGTATTCCAGTGAATATCTTCAATAATTCTATTCAACTTGAAAATAAAATTCTTGACTACGAATGATGTAAGAAATAGCGATTGGGAAAATGCATTCGAAATTATTTAAACTCATTTCATAAAGATTATACTTTTTTTTTGTCAACATATGAAGAACTGTGCATATTGCAATATTTGCAATAGTATATTGCATCTGTCTCGTTTTTATGCAAAGTAACAAAAGAGACGAAAATTAATGAACAAGAGAGTAGTGAAGAATTATGGTATGCAAATTAATATTTGGCAGGGAAAGTCACTGGTGATAAATCGCTAAGGGTGGCACCGTGATTGCGTGATTTTCGGGGAATCGGGGAACCAAATTTTTTTTCGGGGTGACGCATAGATTTTTGGGAAAATACCCAAAAACTCGTGGATAGTGCAAGCCCTGCTTGATTTCTAATCAGGAAAATCGAAATACTAAACCACACGAGAAGGAAAAGCTCCGACTTTGCGGTTGACGCAATAAAGAATTGCCGCAAAAATAATTTAAAGTCGACCGAACGCCGCCGCCTCTGCCGGCGGCAGCGTGCCTGCGGCGCGCCGGCGGCGTTACGACACTTCGGCGGCGTTCGACCAGGCCTCTCGTCGGCGGCGGTTGGTTGATCCGCCGGCGCGGCGCCGGGGTCTAGTCATATGCATAAACCTTGGCTTTTTTTATCGACATGCATGATTTTATCCAAAAAAACAGTCTGTAAATGCTTTCTTGACAGAAAAATAATAATTATCTACTGAATAATTTGTGAGGCATTGTAAGGAAGTTGGAATTTACTGAGAAAAGAAACGAAGATAAACCGACCTGAGTATTCCAGCTATGGCAACGACCCAAGTCATAGAAATTACTTGGAAGGAACAGAAAGCAGTAAACTTACTTTTACAGATAAAAAATATGAGGAAAATTAAGAATTAATAAATTAAAGGTATCTGAGTCCAACTGAAATGAAATTAATATTGACAGCATTTAAAATTATGAATCAATTACCCTATCACTGAACATTTGCTCAATAAGCAAAATTGGTACTTGTGTAATATATCTAACCCACCGCTATACATGAAAGAAGTCAAGTTGGGTTAAAGCTAATGAAATAAAATAAAATAGGATGAAAATATAATAGTTTAAAAACAAATTTGGGCTATATATTTGCACATTAGGGGGGGGGGGGGGTAAAGCAGTGCATATATTAAATACATAATCTAGGTACCTCCCCCTCCTAAACCCCCAAAAACAACAGTTTAAATATTGTAAACGCAATAAGAAATCACGCTTTACGATCGATTTATCTAGAAAATACCCGTTTGTCTGGTTTCGTTGTACAGTCTATAGCGGTGGGTTAAATATAATGCACAAGTACCGCAAAATTAAATGTTATTAACTAGAAAACATAAACTTACAGGAAAAAATACAGAAAAATAAAATTAAGTAGGAAAGTTCCAGTTAAATTATAACATTTATTATTTTATGTACATCCATATAGTCCATCATGGTTGCAGCGGTAGCTCCAACCTAGTAAAGAGTGAGCCTCAGCCCATAGTACCCGAAAGTTAAAAAACGAGTTTTGGAAAAAATACCTAGTGAAAAAGAATTGCCATCTGACACTGATTCAGGAATGGTAACTATTATTTCGGTTTGTCTTGAAACTAAAACTTCATTGCGAAAAGAAATTTAGGGTGATTTCACAAAAAAGCCTGAAACCCAGGGCCGCACCCAGGATTTTTTTCTGAGGGGGTTTTACTCAAAGATATTTTTTCAGTGGGGGGGGGGAGGGGTTACACAAAAACACCTCGAAAACACATACCAAATTTTTTATATCCATTTCTGTTAAGTTTTTACGAGTCAAACAAACATTTCGGGGGGGGGGGCGGGAGGTTCAAACCCCCCTAAACCCCCCTCTGGGTACGGCCTTGATGAAACCCCTCGAAAATGGTGTCAGATCAAAATGAAAATTGTACCATTGGAATCAGCATTGTTGAAAACCTTGAAAAGGGTTTCCCCCTCCAGTCTCCCTCCTTGAACAACAAGGGAAATCACTCTTTTGTATGGGTAGCACTGATCTGTCTCCCGTTTTTTGTTATTTTTTTTTCTAGAAGGGCTATGGGGTGACCAGAACATCATAGAGAGGTGTGTAATAGCTCGTGCGAACGGAAATTGAATTTACTAGTGCCCCTTTTTAAGTGACCGAAAAGATTGGAGGGCAACTAGCCCCCATCCCTAAAGGCCCCCCCTCCAAAAGTCATCCAATCACAATTTTGAGATAACCATTCTGTTCAACATAGTTCAAAGGTAAAAATCTTTGGTTTTGGTGAGGATATGACCCTCCATAGTCCCTGGGGAAAGGGCTGCAAACTGTATCGGTATCGAACGTATTTATATCATGCGCATCGGTATGAGCGTATTCTTATTTGGTGTATTGGTATCGGGGGTATCTAGACATATTTTGAATAGCTAATATAAAATATATTTCTTATATCTACGTCCAGTGGCGTAATTTCGTCAAAATCCGTGGAGATGGGGAGGCAAAGTTGGAGCCAATATTCCCAAATCAAGTGAAAATGATAGTGAAAACTGAAAAATGAGCCATATTTTACCATAGAGGCATAGCTATACTAAAGAAAATTGATCTGTTTCTCTGGATACTTGAACTATGCAGGCTTATCTTAATTTTCACAAGATTTTTTGCAGAAAATAAATTTCTGCTGGGAGGAAAAAGGAGATGAGGGGGGAGGAACTTGGGTCTGGAGGAAGCAGTTGCCCCCCCCTACCCCATAACAAATTACGCCCCTTCCTACGTCCTTCCTATAAATTCCACCATCAGCAAGTTCCATATGGCACTATAAACGGCACTTTTGGTGCCATGTCTCAAGTGGAAAAGCTGGGATGAGTGGGCTACCAGTACTTTTTAGAGCGATGGTTAATGGCTCATTTGAAGCTATTTTTCATACATACGTGATTTTTATCAATTATACTATTCGTAAGTGTGATATAGCACTAAAAACAACACCTTTGATGTCACTTCTTAAGTAGAAAAGCTTGGAAGTATAAAACGATATCATCATTGTAATAATTATGGTCCAAAATCCTTAACCGGAGGTTTTCAAGAAAACCTTTCGTATGTTCCTCCTCCAAGCCCTCCAAGCCTTAATAAGCTACGCAATTAAGGTACAAGCACTAATATATCAAATTAGATTATTAGAGATTTGGTTCTGTTGGTAAAGCGTTCGACTTCAAATTAGGGTGGCTTGCAATCGACTCCTGCTTGTTTTTTTTTTCAATCATCGTCTTCTCCCTTCTATATGATAATTTTCAGATAATTTCACTGTTTTTGTAAATATGATGCACTCTTTTTTTAACGCATGTCCCAGGAAGGTATTTGGTCAAGTGTTTTGATTTAAAAGGTAATAGAGGTCATCCAGTCCATGGTTTGCAACGTCATTCTGAGTAGATCACTAAATCCATACCCCAAAGAGTGGCATAATTTTGTCAAAATCCTGTGGGGGCTGGGTCAATGTTGGAGGCAATTTTCCAAAAGTAAGTGAAAATGACAGAGAAAACTGAAAAACGAGCGGTATAGTAATAAAAAAGGTAAAGATTTACTAAAGAAAAATGACCTGTTTCAGTAGATGCTTGGATTATGCAGGCTTATCTCAGTTTTGACAACATTTCTGGAGAAACTAAATTTAAGCTGGGAGGGGGGGGGGGGGGTAAACTGGGGTCTGGAGGAAAACTGAAGTCTGGGAAGGGATAGAATATAATATAGAATATAGCATAGAATATACTAGTAAAGCATAGAATATACTAAATACGTAACCTAACCTAGCCGAACCTAGGTACCTCCCCCCCCTAAACCCCAAAAACAACACCTTAAATATCAGAAACGCAATTAAAACTACTCTATATTACATTTCTTAATAGCGATATCTTTGAAAATAACCGGTCTCTGGCGGGTTTCGTCAGTCATTGCATGACTGATTTCCTTGCATAGTATATAAAAGTGACCATCTAATGCACTAGTACCAAATAAAGTATTGGGGTGCATGAATATATTCGACAAAGACTATTATAAACGGATCAATGCCATCTTTCACAAAAATAACGAGTCCAAAAGGATTTTAGCTGCCGAGAAGGTTGTTTGAAACTCGTTTGCCACATAAGCAACCAAAAGAATTAAATTGACCCTGCATTACTGCCAAACTTTATAAAAGTTTTTACAAGAAAAGGATAGCACAAGCAAATAGGTGCTTTTGTTTCAAATAGTACAGGCAAACTAGAACTTGACCCCAAACAAATTGCTACAAGAATGGGTTTTGCATGGTGTTGTAGAGAAAAAAAAGCTGAAAAACCTATGCTAAGTTGCATATTCTAAGCCAATGTAACATTAGTTTTTTTTTTGCGTATCGTGTCAGTTTTCTCACTTTCCTTGGAAAAAAAAAATTAAGTTCCGACAATTGTTTATTTTCTTGACCTGAATTATTATTACGATGTAAAAAGCCGAGACGAGTGCGAAAATGGAGTCAAATTTGTGTACGGTATATAAAAATGTTTCATAATAATCAATATGAGATTTTTACGCTTCTTGTTATCATGGCCCTTCTTTTTTTTACCAGACCATCATTCACTGGATAAATTGTCAGTTTTGAGATCTAATAATTAGTTAGCCTGAATTTGATCGTTGCTAGCTCCTTCACCTGATGGGTCGGCCTAAAAAAAGTGATTGAAAGAAGTTTATTAAAACATGAAAAATATTAGAAAAGGAAAATCATCTATGAAACTAGTTTTCAGCGGCCGACATATAAAATCCCTCTTAGAACAAACTATTATCAACACACTGACTAGTCTTCACAACTGATAAAATTATCGGATCAACTTCATGAACATTTGAAGGACACAATCAAACTCCGACTGCTATTCACAACTTATTCTTTTGCTTCTGATATGAAAGCTTCGACGTTCTCCTCATCGATATAGCTTTTAATTATTTGAGAGTTAGAACATGCTGTCCCTTTGAATGTTGTATACGCTGTAGTGCAAGCTAAGCCGTTTTTAAAGCAGCTACATCTCGTTGAGCTACATTTCAGTTGACAGGAGCGCTTCAAGATTTTCTGAAGCCGACGAGGGGCTGGTGGGACGTCAGTGATTAATGGATACAAGAAGTCATATTTCTGTTTCCAACCCCATTCCTCGGCTTTAAGTTCAGAATCAGGATCTCCACTCCATACCTGAACTTGGTAGAAAACCCTATAACTGTGGAATTTAGCCGCATCAGAAGTTGGTGGTAACTGTTCTTGGTGGATGAACGTGCTAGCAGTAGTCACCTTTTTTTTAAACTTCTTGCAAAGTTCATTCAGATTTCCTCTTTTTGATGAGCCATATATCATGAGCAGAGTATCTTTCCCAGCAATCCTTACTTCCTCCTTCGAAGCAGACTTCAGCATGAAAACTGCAGCTGATGTACGAAAAGCGGCATCTTGCATTAGCCTCTTCAGAGCAAAGCCTTTTCCCACACAGTGGATCCGTTAAGTAGAGTCACAGCCTAAGATGGCGTGAACAAAAAGAATCAGATGGCATGTGTCTTGGCCCAGCTTTTCTTTCAATTTGTGAATATCTTATATTCGGGGAGCTTTGTCCGACTTCGGCTCAGGTGCAAAGAATAGTTTCTTGCTTGGTAGGTCAAGATGATAACGCAATAGAACCAAAAGATCAATATAATCTCCAATGACGGCACTGTCATGATAACGGGAAGAATCAACAGCAGCTTGCATAATTGGGAAATCTGCATTACCTGGTGCCTGGACTACGACGAAGCCCTTTGATCGGAGAGAAACAGCCAACGCGCAGATAAACCTGGCCTTGTTTTTCTGGCAGGACAAGAACTCATCCTTTTTTTACCTTCAACTGCATATGTGCTGTGAAGAAGATCTCACGGCCGATTATACGACTTCTCTTCGACTGGGTCATAGCCTTTAGGGTAGCTCTACCATCGTAGCCGTCGAACACAATAGTTGTAGATGGATACTTTTGGGTCACGTAAGTATCATAATAGTCAAGGATTTCAGAGTATCGTTCGGTTTTGGTCCATGGAATTCTGTGCAAAAGAGCTCCACTGTCGATGATGTATCAGATACCTTTGGATAGGGGAGTAGAGCGCTCCTCAAAATTGTAAGCCTGTGCTATAGCTTTGGCAAACTCTGGCTTGTTCGGAGACCGGAGTATGCAAGAACTGTCAAACAATGATGAAGGGTAGGAACACAGTTCGTGTTGAAAGTACTCAGAATCCGTGAGATTGATCCTCTTTGTTAGCGTGAGGAACCTCTGAAAAAGGCAGTCGGGGTCTAGTTTTTCGCAATCTCCACCTGGGTTCTGCTTTGCAGTAATTTGAACTGCCTGTTGTTTTCGTCGAAACGCAAAATCAGTGACCAGCTTTACAGACATGGAGTCAACGTTTTTTAGGCCTAATTCTCTAGCAGAATCAACGTTGCCAGTTCCATAGGCAGTCAGACCGTTGGTGATGTTTCTTCGTTGAAGATCCCAATTAAATGGTGATCCTTTTTCTAGAAAATCGATAACGATCTGGGTGTCTTTACAGTCTTTTAGCTGCCTCGTCTTGGATGTTTCCTTATGTAGTTCCACAGAAAACCTGTGACTTGCCCTCCATCAGAAGATTTAGTGCAGAGAAGACAAGTCAAGACAGAACCAATAAGGACCTTCGAACCTCTGTCATACCACTTCCATCGGTAAGGCCATCAGCCGTTTTGAGAAAACTCATGAGCTCCTGCTCAATGACAAGATCCGTGGAGAGCCCAGCCCAGAATCTATCAGAACGTCTGATCAACGTCATGCATCCCATTTTGGAAGGCTTGATGAACGGCAGGATGGGTTTCTTGAAGCTTGACCATGCTCTAGGAATAAAGCTGACAGGATTTTGTGAAATTGTTGTGCCCAGATGCCGTCAGATAAGGTAGCATATCAGAGGTGGATTTTAACTGGAGATCCCATGACCCAGATTGTTCTGCTGTAAAGAAATTTCGCAGTACGGATACAATATCGAAGTATTGGAACCACAGTTTTGAGGTTCTGTGCTGGATCATTCCAGTCTCTTCCTATCGATGAATCCTACTATTTTTTCCAGGCAAAAGTTTCCTTCTATATCCGCAAAGGCCACTTCTTTGCTCATAAGCTTTGTGTACAGGTTTCTGAGTTCTAATATTTCTTCAGTACTAAAAGAAACATGTCAAATGAAATAAAAAAGTGCATATATATGAATATGGAACGGGTTTTCTAGTAGACACTACATCAGATTAATTTGATTTTTGTGCTCAGCTCATCATTTTATGTCAGGATAGTTGCTTTCTGATAGTATGGTGAAAAAGAGGTCACAACGATGATAAGGGTGAAATCACATATTGATGACTATGAAACCTTTTTCTGGTACATTGTACATCAAATTTGCTTTCATTTTCAGGCTCAGCTTTTCATTTTACATCGGGACGGTACTTCATATACCGAAAAACGAACATTTACCGACAGTTCATTTTAAAAAAAAAAAACTGAAAAAATTGACACGAAAAGCAAAAAAAATCTAGTTTGGTGTCGACCAGGAAAGTGCAACTTCGGATACCATATTGGATTATTGGAACCACAGTTTCGAGGTTCTGTACTGGAGCAGTTCCAGTCTCTTCCTATCGATGAATCCTACTATTTTTTCCAGGCAAAAGTTTCCTTCTATATCCGCAAAGGCCACTTCTTTGCTCATAAGCTTTGTGTACAGGTTTCTGAGTTCTAATATTTCTTCAGTACTAAAAGAAACATGTCAAATGAAATAAAAAAGTGCATATATATGAATATGGAACGGGTTTTATAGCAGACACTACAACAGATTAATTCGATTTTTGGGCTCAGCTCATCATTTTATGTCAGAATAGTTGCCTTCTGATAGTATGGTGAAAAAGTGGTCACAACGATGAGAAGGGTGAAATCACATATTGATGACTATGAAACCTTTTTCTGGTACATTGTACATCAAATTTGCTTTCATTTTCAGGCTCAGCTTTTCATTTTACATCGGGAGGGTACTTCATATACCGAAAAACGAACATTTACAGTTCATTTTTCATTTGTACAGTTCATGACAGTTCATTTTTTTTATAAGAAAACTGAAAAAATTGACACGAAAAGCAAAAAAAAACTAGTTTGGTGTCGACCAGGAAAGTGCAACTTTGGATATATTCTTGAGCTTTTTTTTTCTCTACAACCTGGTATAAGAATTGTTTCTGTTGCAAAGTTTTTAAAGCTGACCCATATTTTTTGCTAGTTTGCTTGTAGAAAATCTATGATTACGCAAGCAATATGTCTGGTAATCGAAAAGGCGTGCAGGAACACATTTCAGCCAAACTGGGAAGACAAGTACGTAAATTCGATTCATAGAGACAATCTCATTGTGAAATACGCCTGCAGCAACACCTCCGTAGTCTGAAAAATGTTTGGAATCTTGCATGAACTGTACATCTTCTTTATGGGTGGAATGAAACGAGTTATTGCCTATAAACAAGCAGTTGAGAATGCTGAAATGACGCTGAAGCTTAAGAATCTGTTAATGACAAGAAGACATCCAGGTCAGAGATTTTGACAGTGTTATGGACCAGCTTTTACACTTTGGTTGAAGTTCTCAAAGAGCTGATAAAACAGAATGATGACAAGGTAAAAAAACAAAAAGCCCAACTTCTGCATCGCTATATTACCTGATTTGATTTTGTTCTGATGCTTATATTCATATGCAAAGTCCTGTTTAGGACGAAAGTGCTTTCAGAAAATCTTCAGACTAGACAGCTTGATCTGGTGATTGCGACCACATAGCTCAGGGTGAAACTCGACATCTTATACGCTCTTCTCTAAGACTGATTAGATAGAGAGGTAAAAATTGAGCCATCAACGGCATTAGTGGAAAAATGGGGTTCACTAGCCATAGACAAGTTCCAACTTAAACAGCCTCCTAGGCGTCTACCGCCTTGCTATATAGAGGTAATTTATAATCCTGGAGCCGATCTACTGGATGACTGGAAATTGTTCTATGCTAAGGAACTCTGTGGCGTCTTCAGAGCCCTAGTGAACGGCTTAAACGATACAATTTATAATAACTCTTCTTTTCTGGAACCAGCGTATCGAAGTCTACTGGGAAAAATGGCCGACAGCTATGAAAGCCAGTAGTATGTCCCGTCCGGATTTGGGTGGAGCTATAGTTCTTTCATAGAAAGTAAGTAGCCCCGCGCTTGTCAAGGTCATCCCCTAGGGCACTTAGAAGAGCAATGAACTATTGCGCAATCGATTTCTCTAGCCCTGAGTTACTTGTAGGTCATTCTCTAAGGCACTTGGAGGATCAATGAACTCAGAGTACGGGTTATAGCTAAGTTGTGTTACAATTTCCACGCTTTATTTGCATGAAATAGATACCGAGAGTTTTATGACTCCTCCCCAAAATGAATTCTACGGGTTTCATGACTACTCCTCGCAATGAATACAGACGGTTTTATGACTGATCTCCCTAGCCATAGGGAAAAAACCGGCTGTGTAACTATTGGAGTTAATGAAGTGTAACATGCGTGATAGCGTCACAGCTTCATGTTGATTAACTAGCTGTGCAACTACAATTGCTTCCGATTGGGTGTGGTCTTTTTTTTTCGCCGTGTTAGTTGCGCCATCGATATCTCTAGCCTTCAGTTACTTGTAGGTTATTGCCTAAGGTACTCCTGCGTAACTGATTTCTCGGATCTTGAGTGAACAAACTTACTAATGATGATTTCCTAAGGCGCTCTTGAGAAACAATGAACTCTGAACAAACCCGGACAAGTCGATTCTATTGGTGTACTGGAAGACCAATAAAATATGAACAAACTCGGTAATGGCAATTTCGTAAGAAACCCTTGTGGAACAATGAATCCTGAACAAACCTGGACAAGGCGATTCTACTTTTCTTAATGCTCTTGGAAAACAGATTGCGTTATGCTTTAAGATGATGGCTAAGCAGTCTCTGATTGTTTCAGAAATATTTGACTGGTGTAGAAATTGAAATGGGGACTCCTAAGAATGAAGGGATGACGTGCTAGTCAACTGAACTAGCAATTCGATGTTGATAGATTGCTATTGGAAATAAATTGACAAAAGCCCTCACATATTACCTTATGCATTAACAATTAAATAATAAATAAATAGTATCCTATTAATTCTTCCGACCATAGGCACTTATCATTTATTTCTTAGTGGCTTTAGATCACGAAGAAATTTTAATGGTGATCTCCCAAGTGCTGCTATCTACCTCACAAAAGTCATTGATGGCAATATTTTGAATGTATAAATTATTTGTCTGGTGAAGGACGCGAACGTGAGACCTGAGAACATATTACTATGTTCTTAGAAATACATTCTAAGCAATAGATTTCATGCAGTTGCTACAGCATTGAATTTTATGTGTTTGTATATCATAAATCATCCTTAGTTTTAAAAAATCCCCTCCCTACTAGCCATTTTTGAGCTTTTGAATTCAATCTATGGATTATTTTTAACCCTGGCCCCTCGGGAGGGGGGGGGGAGTAAAGAGCAATATCAAGGCTTAAAAGAGTATAAACACTGCCATCGGATGGCTTACGAACACACTGCCATCGGATGGCTTGCGCCCTTGATGCGAATCTTAATAATTTTTTATTCTGAATTTTTTTGACATGTTTTTTTCAACTTTTTTTTCCATGTCTTAAAATCATATTAAATATATTTACATAAAAAGAGATTCACTTGTGATACTTTCGAAAGACGAATTGAAACGGATATACTTGTGCTGTTTGTGATTTTACCTTTTAGAAAAATTATATATATAGCGACATTTTTTTGAAATTAGAAATTCTTCTATTTGAACTTATAATATTTTTTTAAACATGAACTTTTTTTTTTAACTTACAATTTTGGTTTTAAACTTTTTAAACTTTTTTTCATGTCTTAAAATAACATATAGTCTTAGGTGAACATGGTTTTTTTATTATTTTTTTATGCGGCCACCCCCGTGGTACTCTGTGGTCAGTCATCGACAGTAGTTAGTTTATTAATGTTATTTATCAATATTAATTTTGCACTAAAAGGATAAGCACTTACCCTACATTTAAAGAAGTGAAGATGAAGTATTTCAAGAAAGTGTGAATACATGATAGTGCTACAAATATATAATAATAATTTATTTATTACCCACTATAAAAAAGAAGCGGAGTACATCAAGAACAAAAAAAAAGCAAACTCGCACACTTAACAATTATTTACATAAAATGACGTAAATTATGGTGCGCAGTGAGACCTGCAGATAACGACAGCTTTCCCGCAAACACAGTCAGTTCTTTCCGTAGATCAGGGAGGCCGAATCGCAATATTAGATGCCGGTTCCGGAACCATGGAGGGAGGCACAAAAGATACCGAGAAAATTTAAAATAGTAAGTCCTGATAGATTTCAGATCTTTAGGCTTCAGAATTGGAAGAAAACCAGATAAAAAAAAATAATAGAATGATCGCAAAATGAAGAATATAATTTCCCAAGCGCTTTTCTATTGTACCTTCCTCTATTTGCAACAGTTTTTGGATATCCTATCTGAATTTTTTTTTTTTCATTAGAAACTGTCAGAGCCCAAAGTGTTTTGAGATTATAAGTAATGTGAAGACCAAGCCACCGAAAGCAAGAGACACAGGGAATAGAGAAAAACCACAGTTAAGAGGGAGACTGGGACTCGAATTAAGTGAATCAAATTCGCACTTATCAACGTTCAACATAAGCCCAATCCATCTGAACTGGTCTGAGATCCAGCTGACATAATGTGAGAGCCCGGCCCTAGAACGACTGACAAGGAGAACATCGTCTGCATAAACAAGATGCGAGACATCAACTCCATTAGAAATGAAAGTCGAAGGCAAAGATGAAAAGATAGGAGCAACACATAACTTAAAAAAAGTTGGAGAAAGCACACCACCTTGACGGACCTAACGCCGAAGACACACCTTTCAATCAGAAACTACTCCATTACATTTTACACGAATAAAAGAGTTAGAATACCAGTACCGTAACAAAACAACAATAGAAAGGTTGATATTGTTGGAAAAAGTGAATAGAGTGCATGTGAGTGGACTCTACTATTGAAAGCTTTCGAAAGATCAAGAGCACAGATATGAAGATGAGATTTATTATTAACAGATTGCAACAGGAGGGAAGCTAGAACACGATGGGCGTGCTGACATCCTAGCCTTTTTTGAAAGCCCAACTGTTTTTCACCAAAATAAACATTTTCTGAAAGGAAAGGGAGAAGAATATTTTCAAAAATTTTGCTTAGATTGCACGAAACAGTAACTGGTCGATAAGAACTACACTCTGACGAAGTTTTTTCAGGCTTCAAAACCGAGGTGACTGTGCCACAGAGAAAACTGTCGGGATCCATAGAAGTAGATAAACACATCTGAAACAGTAGCTGAAGGTGATCTATCAAAGTTGGGCAAACTAATTTAAGATGATATGAAGAAATTCCGTCTTGATCAACAGAGCTCGATTGCATGTTCTTAATAGCTTGACCAATATCAACTTTAGAAGCTGGTAATACATTATTCTGAGAAATACGATTAGGGAAACACGATTCAAGAAGATTACTAAAAATCTTTTCAACTTCCCGGTTCACCAGGCCGAAAATATCATTATAATACGACACCCAAGTATGAACGGCTATAGGACTTTCAGAAAACTCACTACTAAGCTTATTCGAATTCAGAACATGAAACCACTCCTTTCTCGACTAAGGAAAATCAAAACCAGGTACCCTAGACAGCCGTAAACGTTTTTTATAAGCACGCTTGGTACTTTGCTTCAGATCGAAGACAACTCCTCTATTTGGCCGACCGCAAGACACCCACATTAGTAGCCAAAACTTAGCTTTATTCTTTACAAATTTTAATTCTGGGTCTAAAACCCATTCTAGTTTTCTAGTTTTAACTTTAATCTTTTCTAGAGGAACAGCAGTCACATCTGCTTGTTTTAAGCACCAACTTATTTTATCATAATATTCATTTAGAGACTGCTTATCATTTGAGAAACGGTCAGTTACTTGAAGCAAATGGTAAGGAACTTTTATAGAACCCAATAACGTGGACAACGTAGTAATATAAAGTGCAAAATTAGCTCTGCTCCAGTTATTCCTGTAAAACCACTTAGAACTTTGTGTAAATGGTACAGTAGAACGGAAAGCGTCTAGTGAAGCAGAGAACGAAACCGGGAGGTGGTCAATATCACGATCGTCTTCATGAACAAGAACAGTCGATAAATTAATATTTGGCGAGGAGCCTACATGGTCAATATTAGACAAACTTCCAGATTGGTGAGTATATGAATAATCAACACTTTTCTCGACTATTTTATAAGCAGAAAATGCATCAAGGAATATATTGGATCGAACTGACTGACTTGTATTATCTGTGTTGAAGTCACCAACTACTATGGAATCATAACTGGTCAACACAACAGACGCAAGAGTAGCCTTAAGATTTGCCGAGGCTTTCATAAACGCATATTTATCACTCTGAAAACACACTGGAGAGAGCCAACTCAGGTTATTCTTAACAATGCAGGCGAGGCCTCCAGAAGGTCTACCAAAAGTGACCTCAGCATTAGTTGTAAAAACGGAGTGCTTACGACTTCTTTTTAACACGTTAATACTAGTAGAAGTCAGGAGGTGTTCTTGAAGGCATACTATGTCAAACCGGTCACACAATTTATCAATCATATGCTCCTTTAAACGAGTACAATTTATATTAAGCGAAAGAATCGAAACAGGCAAAGTAATTTCTTCTTGGCAATGATATCTCTCAGCACTTTGCATCCAAGACTAAAGGAGGCATGATTTTCACCACAATTGGCACATCTTGTATCAAGCTGGCAGGGAGAATCCTTGGTGGAAATATGAGGGCCTGCACAGTGTGCACACTTCGCAACCAAACTTATTCAATCAGCTACTCTATGGTCTGGCGAACGTTATTTGAGACACCACCGAGGTACCAACAGATAATTTTTCACAGATAAGTATTCACATCCAAGTTTAGCACCATTTTGCATATCCTTGGCTTTTGACATGGAGTCCGAAAACTCAAGCTTAACTGGGCCAGTGTCACTGAGCCGCATAGCTTCCACCATGCGTATCGTAGCATTTAATGCTGACAAATGTATATATTTGAACTACGAGACAAGTACTAGTGGTGAAACTATTTGAAATGTATGCTTGCATTGTCATGACAGTGCGAGATTAAATTTCTTCGGAATATTGAAAAATTCAACTCTTATGAAGGTGGATATGTGAGAGTTAGGTCTCCAGAAATGATAACACTCAAAGAGAATGCAAGCATAAAAATAATAGTTTACAACAAAAGGCAGCTTCTTGCTAGTACTTGTGGTAACACGTTAGCCATTGATAAACCCTATCACCATCTATTATTAGTATTGAACGGAAGGTATAAGTAAGAAAAGTGTACTCTTCTACCAATATCATAAATCATATCTTGCCGACGTGCAGGAACGATTACCTTTGCAAAACTAACGTGGTAATAGACAGTGAAATCGCAGGCTAAGTAAAAAGGGCATTAGCAGTTCAACTTCTGGTCTGAATTTCTCCAAAGATGAAAAAAAAATTACACTTCAGTTCAAAATTTTTCAAAAGAAGAGAAAAAAAGATCAACTGCTGTCCTGAATTTTCCCAACAAAGAAAAAAAAGTCACACTTCTGTTCTGAATTTTTCCCAAAGAAGAGAAAAAAGTTCCACTTTAGTTCTGAATTTCACAAAGAAGAGAAAAGGTTAAACTTTACTCCTGAATTTTCCCAAAAAAAGAGAAAATAAGTTCAAATTCTGTTCTGAATTTTTCAAAGAAGAGAAAAAAGAACTTCTATCCTGAACTTTTTCAAAGAAGAGAAAAGTCACACCTCAGTTCTGAATTTCCCCAAAGAAGACAAAAGAAAAAGTTCTACTTTTGTTCTGAATTTTTCTAAAGAAGAGAAAAAGTTCAAATTCGGTTCTGGATTTTTCCAAAGAAGAAAAAAACTTACACTTCTAATCTGAATTTCCCCTAAAACAGTGAAAAAAGTTCAAGTTCTCTTCTGAATTTTTCCATAGAAGAGAAAAACTTACAATTCAGTTCCGAATTTTTCCAAAGAAGAGAAAAAAAGTTAAATTTTCGTTCTGAATTTCCCTACCTGTACTGCTAAAGTTACCATCTGGTCTTATTTCTAAGCCTTGAGATTTTAGTTTCCGTGAATTTATCGGGACCATTCCCACAACAAGCATTGATTTGACGTGTTTACTAGACAGTTTTCAATGATATGCCGGGGAATAGTTTCAATGATATTTCCGGGGAAATTCTTGGCACCGTTCCGACAAATTTTGGTTTCCGAGAATTTCTTTGCCTGGTTTCTCTCAGTGCTGTCTGTATTATACGACTACTACTACTGCTACTAACAACTCATCACAGCACCAAGCTGCCTGAGGCCAAAACGGCTATGCACGCTCCTCCTCCATCCCAATCTTCATCCCAATCTTTTCAAAGCCTGCCTCTGTACACCCTCCCAGAAAGTTTCCATTTCCTTTAAACATTTCTTTATGACATCCTCCCATCCCAAACGAGGACGACCTGCTTTCCGTTTAGCCCTAGATGGTTGGCAAAAAAGGACAGTCTTCGGCAATCTGTTATCCTTCATCCGCAGAAAATACCCTAGCCATCTCTAGAAGCCATCTCATTATTTCCCTAGAAAGCAGAATAAAACCACACTCTTCGTACCGCCTACTGTTTGAAATACGGTCCGTCAGCCGGGTACCCAGAACAATCCGTAGGCAATTTTTCTGGAAAACATCTAACAAATATTCATCCAGTTCTCGGAGCGCCGATTCTCCAGAGCCATATTTTACCATTGTCATCACTGTAGCATCCAGTATTCTAATCCTGGTTTGCAGATTTATCTTTTTATTCTTCCAATTTTTCTTAAATGTGAAGAAACACTCTAAGCCTTGGATATTTTAATTTTAACATCTTGACTGCTTCTACTGTTCTTACTAATTATACTACCAAGGTAAGTAAAGCTGCACACCTGATCAATCTTTTCGTTATTCACCGTCACCTTTTCATCTTCATTTATTCTTAACTTTTGTGACTTATTCCTTTTAATAATAATTTTCGAACCTATTCTAGCACCCTGAACTAGCAAAATATATAAAAGTTCCTTCATTTTGCTCACACTTTCGTCTAGGATGCTTAAATGATCAGCATAATGTAAGTCCTGAATAGTTTTTCCTCTCCTTTTGATTCCGTGGTTTCCCATTGCTTTTCCTGTGCTACTTAAGACGAAGTCCATCAAAACGATTCACATAAATGGGGATAGAACCCAACCCTACTCAACTCTTATTTAATACAAAACCAGCTGCTAACCTTATATCCTACCTTAACTGCATCAGTGTTATTCTAGTCCTTAGCACTAATCACTTTAATGTATTTGTCTGGTATACCATACAAGGACAAGACCTTTGCTAAAGTTCTTCCATCAACAGAATCGAACTTTTACGCATAATCTATAAAACTGAGGACCAAAGGTTTTTGACTACTCAGACACTTCTCAAATATTAAATTAAGAGTGAAAATTTGGTCGACAACTCCTCCACCTTTTCTAAAACCGTACTGTTCTTCTCTTAAAACTTTGTCAACAGCATCTCTCAGTCTAAAAAGTATCATATTACTAATTAATTTGCTACCTACAGATACCAGACTAATGCCTCGATAATTACTAAACTCACTATTATCACCTTTCTTATACAGTGGTTTAATTAAGGTTTTCCTGATTACTTTAGGTACTTCCGCCTTTTCAAAATCATATTCATAATCACTATCAGCAGCGACACTGAATGCGACACTATCAGCACTGGGAGCCTTATTATTTTTGAATCCTTTTAGTACGCTCACTAATTCTACCTCACAAAAAAAAATCTTCCTTCACATCCGAGGTCTCACAAACTTTTTCTTTTTCCTCTATATCTTTGCCTGCAACTCTATCTCGGTTCAACACATTCTCAAAACTTTTTGCCCATCTCTCTTTAACTTTTTCCTTATTACTAATTGTGGCTCCATTCCTATCTTTAACTGGGACAAGTCTAGATTGACTGCTTCCTCTCAATATATTATTATACCAGTACAATATTTTACTATAATGCCGTGTAGCTGCTTCTTCCAGATCCTTGGCAATTTTATCAATGTTCTGTGTGCTAGTTCGTTTGTAATCAGCAGTTTGAGTTTCAATTTCAACGTGGTGCCCCACGCTGACTGAACTCAAATGAAATTAAATTAAAAGAAGCTATCTCAATGTAACCTAGCTTAAAATTCAGTTCTGCCACCAACTATATCAAAATTGGAATAGATGGATGTCCGTGAGGTAGTCAAAACCTGTTGCCATCTATAACTGAAAATGAATGGATGGCTGCAGTAGGAATGTGACCGAGAGAAATATTTGAAAATCCTGTAATTCAAGTTCATGTGTCTCTGACTTTGAAAAAAATTCCAAAGTAGCAAGACTTCGCAAGATTTTTTTATTTTTCCGCTTTATTCATTTTAAATTGACTCTCACTTTGCTGATTACAAATGAACTAGCAGTCGTGTAATACAGACTACACTGAGAGGTACCAGGGAAAGAAATTCTCGGAAACCAACCATGAAATTCTTGGAAACAAAGAGCTGCCAGAATGGTGCCAAAAAAATTCCCAGAAACAAAGATCTCAATAGCATTGCAACTGGTTTCTCCTTTCTCTGAGCACCTGTTATAGAATTCCATTATCTGTCCAGGTGCTTTGATTATCATGGGACCAATTATGACATATCATTGAAAACTATCTAGCAAACATGTCAAATCACTGTGTGTTGTCGGAATTATGCCGAGAAACTTCCGGAAACGAAGATCTCAAGGTACAGCAACGAGACCAGATGGTGACTTCTGCAATACAGATAGGAAAACTCAGAACAGAAGTGTAATCTTTTTCCTTTCTTTGGAAAATTCAGAATTGATGTATAAGTTTTTTCTCTTCTATGGAAAAATTCAGAAGAGAACTTTAACTTTTTTCACTTTTTTAGTGGAAATCAGATCAGAAGTGTAAGTTTTTCTCTTCTTTGGAAAAATCAAGAACCGACCTTGAAATTTATTCTCTTCTTTAGAAAAAATTCCGAACTAAAGTTGAAATTTTTCTTTCCTCTTTCTTGGGAAAATTCAGAACTGAAGTGTGACTTTTCTCTTCTTTAGGTGAATTAAAAACAGAAGTTCTTTTCTCTCTTCTTTAGAAAAATTCAGAACAGAAGTTGAACTTTTTTCCTCTTCTTTGGGAAAATTTGGAGCTGTTGCATGACTTTTTTTCTTCTCTGGAAAAATTTTGAACAGAAATTAATTTTTTTTCTCTTCTTTGGCATAATTCCTAGCTGTAGCATGATTTTGTTTTTCGTCTTTGGAAAACTTCAAAACAGAAGTTGAACTTTTCTCTTCTTAGGAAAATTTAGAACAGAACTTGAACTTTTTTCTCTTCTTTCGGAAAATTCAGGACTGAAGTTTAACTTTTTCTCTTCTTTGGGAAGCTCAGAACTGAAGTGGAACTTGTTTTCTCTTCTATTGAAAAAAATCACAAGAGAAGTTAAACGTTTTATCTCTTTTTTTGTGAAAATTCAGAACAGAAGTGTAAATTTATCCCTCCTCTATGGAAAAGTTCAAAACTGAGGTGTAATTTTTTCTCTTTTTTCGGGAAACTCAGAACAAAATTGTGACTTTTTTCTCTTCTTGGGAGAAATTCGGAACTGAAGTATAGCTTTTGTTTCTTCTATGGAAAAAAATCAAGAAGTTGAACTTTTTTCTCTGTTTCGGGAAAAATCAGAAAAGAATTGTAAATTGTTTCTCTTTTTTGGGAAAAATCAGAATCGAAGTTGGAATTTTTTTCTTCTTCGGAAAAATTCAGGGCAGAAGTGGAACTTTTTTCTCTTCTTTGAGAAAACTTGGGACAGAAGTTGCTTCTTTTTTCTCATCTTTGGGAAAATTCAGAACAAAGTTGTAACTTTTTTCTCTTCTTTGGAAAAATTTAGTACAGAACTTCAACACTTTTTTCACTGTTTTTGGGGAAACCAGAACTGAAGTGTAGCTTCTTCTCTCTTATGAGAAAATTATAAAAAGATAACAGTTCCGTCACGTCGACAAAATACGGTTTATGATACTGGTAGAAGAGTAGAATTTTCTTACTTTTACCTTCCGTTCAATGCTAATACGCGATAGATGGTGAAAGGGTTTATCAAAGAGTAACATGTTACCACAAGCACTAGCAAGAAGTTACCCTTCATCATCAAATATTTTTTTGCTTGCATTCTCTTTGAGTGGTATCATTTCTGGAGATCTCACGCATTCTCTTTGAGTGGTACCATTTCTGGAGATTTCAGTCTCGCACATCCACCGTCATAAGAGTTGATTTTTTCGATACTTCGAAGAAAATTAAGCTCTTACTGTCATGACAATCGACGCATATATTTTCAATAGTGTCACCACTAGTACTTGTCTCATAGTTCAAATATTTATATTTGTCAGCGTTCAATGCTACAATAAAACTATCATTTATACACACTTTCTTGAAATATTACATCTTCGCTTTTTACAAATATGATATAAGTGCTTATCCTTCCAGTGCATAATTAATATTGATAAAAAGCATAATAAACCAACTACTGTCGTTGACTAACCACAGAATAAGACGGGGGCGGCCGCATAAAACAGTCCAAAAACTATGTTCACCAAAGATTACAAGTCATTTTAAGACATGAAAGAAAAGTTGTAAAAGTTCCGAAAAATACTATGTTAAAAAAAATCTAAGTTGAAAAAAATGGAAGAATTTCGAAGTTCAAAAAAAGTGTCACTAAATATATTATTTTTCTGAAAGGAAAAGTTACGGCTAAAATATGCATATCAGTTTCATTTCGTATTTCGAAAATATCATAAGTAAATTTCTTTTGAAGTAAGTAGGCTATATTTAATGTCCTATTAAGACATGAAAAAAAAGTTAAAAAATATGTGTTCAAAAAATATGTTAAAAAAAAATGAAGATTCGCCTCAAGAGCTAAGTTCGTAAGCCATCTGAATGCAGTGTGTATTCCTCTTTTTAGTTTTGATATTGCTCTTTACTACCCCTGAGGTTTCAGGTTCAAAAATAATCCATGGATGGAATTCAAAAGTTCAAGAATGGCTAGTATGGAGGTGTGCTTTTAAACTAAGGATGATATATGATATAGAACCACATAAAATTCAACGGCATAGCAATTGCATGAAACCTATTGCTTAGAATGTATTTCTAAGAACAGAGTAACATCATTGACTTGTTGGTTCAGTGGAATAACGCATCGTTCGTTTACCATAGTAAATATCAGGTGTCCTGTTCGATTCCCACGCCAGACAAATAATTTATAAATTCAAAATATCGCCATCAATGACTTTAGTTGGGTAGATAGCAGCACTTGTGGAATTGTTGTTATACCTTCTTCGTGATCTTACGCAGCTAAGGAAGAAAAGAGTAGTGGCTATGGGTGTGGTCGGAAGTATTAATAGGATACTGCACATGTCATTTAATTGTTAATTCATAAGGTGATATGTGAGGGTTTTTGTCAATGTATTTCCAAGAAGAATTTATCAACATCGGCTTGTTAGTTCAGTTGACTAGCACGTCATTGCTTCATCCTTAGGAATTCACAGTTGAAATCCTACATCAGTCACATATTTCTAAAATCACCGGAAACTGCTTAGCCATTATCTTAAATCATTACGCAACCACTTTCGCAATAGTATCAATTAAGTTAGAACCACCTTGTCCGGTTTGTTCAGATTTCAGTGTTCCTCAAGAGCGCCATTCATAGTTCCTCAAGGAAATCGCCATTACCGGTTTTTTTCACATTTGATTGGTCTTCCAGTATACCAATAGAATCGCTTCGTCTGGGTTTGTTCAGAGTTCATTGGTCCTCAAGATCACCTTAGGAAATTATCATTAGCGGGTTTGTTTACTCAAGGTCAGAAAAATCAGTTACGTAATAGTTTATTGCTCCTCCCATTACCTTAAGCGATAACCTACAAGTAACTCAAGGCTAGAGAAACAGACTAAGCAATTAACATGGTGAGCAAAAAAAGACCAAAGGTAGAACTACTTTGTCCATATTTTTTCAGATTTCATTGATCTTCTAGTACCCATTAGAATCTCCTTGTTCGGGTTTGTTCAGATGTCATTGTTCCTCAAGAGCGCCTTAGGAAATCATCATTAGCTGGCTTGTTCACTCAAGGCAGAGAAATGAGTTCCGCAAGAGTTTATTGCTCCGCCAAGTGCCCTAGGCAATTACTTACAAGTAACTCAAGGCTATAGAAATCGATTAAGCAATTAACATGGCGAGCAAAAAAAAAGACCATACCCAGTCGGAAGCATTTACAGTTGCACAACTAGTTAATCCACATGAAGGTGCTACAGAATTGCGCAAGTAACAGTTCATTGACTCCAATAGTTACACACCCGGTTTTTTCCTATGGCTAGGAGGAGGAGTCGTAAAACCGTCTGAATTCCTTGCGGGAAGGAGTCATAAAAGCCTCGGTATCTATTAAATGCAAATGAAGCGTGAAAATTGTTACGCAACTTAGCTATAACCCGTACTCTGAGTTCATTGATCCCCCAGGTGCCTTAGGGAATGACCTACAAGTTATTCAAGGCTGGAGAAAACGATTTCGCAAGAGTTCATTGCTCTTCCAAGTGCCCTAGGGGATGACCTTGACAAGCGAGGAGCTACCTTCTTTCTATGAAATGGGTATAGCTCCACCCAAATCCAGACGATACCTAGTCCTAGAGCCTTTCTTAAGTCACGAAGACATTTCCAAGAAAATACCAGAATTAAGATTGAAAGCCATAAAGTCATTGATCGCATCAACTTTGAGGCCCTATTCCGTGAAATTTATGCAGTTAAATTGGTATTCCCGAGTGTCTGGTAAGTCTACCGCAGGATTTTAACATTATCACCAACTATAGTCATGGTGAAAAGAAGTTTCAGCAAACTAAAACTGATTATAACACGTTTACGTAAAACAATGGACGATGATTGTTGCGGCCACCTCCTCATGATGTGCTTTGAGACTGCCGAACCAAGACGTTTAATTTTTATCTGAAATTTTGTAGTTACACTTTCTTCATTCTGTTTATAATCTATATGTTTTAATTGAATTTGTCAATTTTTCACTTCTGTTTTTTTCCTGTATGTAAATCATATTATCGCTTTTTTGTTCTTGAATTACTCCTTTTCCCACTAGATCACCAGCTAATTGTACGCAAACTTTTTACACTACTAAACAAAGGAGATATTCTTTTTCAAGCTATACCCTTCTTTGGACTGAACTGTACTCTTATGTTTTCTGCTCGAAACAGAAATTATGCTAGTTGTTGGTAAGGAACAGCCTGTAAAAATGACCAGCCAGTTGGTAAAATCCCCCCCCCCCAAAAAAAAAACATTTTGGGTAGTAACATCCTTGGATGGAATAAAATATTTCAGGATTCTTGCTGCTATATTTTGAAATTTTAAAATCTGATTCATATGGTTTTTAAATACTGAAAAATAAACTAATAAATAGTAATCAATATTAGAATGAATCAGAGTTAAGTAACTTGTACTTGAGTCAATAAGTGGCAAATAATGTTTCAGACTTCGTGGCAAACTATCAGTAGAAGTGACCCTATAACTCCGAACGGGACTCCTTATATGGGCATAGAATACTGACGGGGCTCCATATATGTACATGGAATCCCTAGGGAGAATGATTGCGTAATCGGTCAATGACCTAAATTTCCAAGGTTGATGTTGTTGTTGTTGTAATTGCACGCTCTCAGCGAATGCTATGCCGTCCAGGAATTTGGAACACCTGTGCTGTCGACCTCAATTCACCTATCGTGAATCAATAATTTCCCTTAGAAACAACAAATTAATTCCCCTTTCTTGACAGATCGATCAACCAATGACATCATCTATCAGACTTTAAAAATTTTCACATAGAAACGATTCTCCAGGAATAGATCTAAGTCATTAATGTCGTTGACTCGTAAACAACGCTTTTGGTCGAACTCCAAATGATATTAACAGCCAAAGATCATGGAAAAAATTCTCCAAGAAACATCTAAGAGATGAATTGTTTTAGCGCGGGAAATCAGGTTTCTCATTAATTTGAAATGCATTAGCGCAGAGATGCCAAAAACAAATGGAACACGCTGAAATTACGTTTAGGGATTATTTGGGCGAAACCGTTTTAGACATGCTATGGAACTATTTCGGCAAAACAGTTAGAGACATTTTGAAAGAAGATTTTAGGAAAGGTTTTAGAAGAGAATTTGAGGGTGAAACTCTGTGGTCGTTATAATACACAAGTTCCATTTGAACAGTGTTGTGAGGTCCTCTACCCCAACCCCAAAGGGTTCCGATCCCCCACCCCAACCCCGAAGGAAGCCCCCGGTACTCAAAGGTCCCCCAAGCTCCCACAGAGCCCCCTCCCCACACACACTCTACTGAGACCCTCACCTACGCACTTCGGGTCCTCACATGGTCACGGGACCACCCCCGAGCCCCCTGGACCCACCAGACCCTCCTCTAGGGCTTCACCGATCCCCCGGGCCCGATACTTACTGTGGGGACGGGCAGTACCGCATGGGGATGCGCCGCAGGATCCAGTACCGCAGGTCAGAGAACGTGCCGCCGAAATGTACCGCAGGGGATGTGCTGCAGGAATGCGCCGCAGGGATGCGCCACACGGATGCGCCGCCGGGATGCGCCGCCGGAATGCGCCGCAGGGATGCGCCGCAGGAATGCGCCACAGGAATGCGCCGCAGGAATGCACCGCAGGAATGCGCCGCTGGGATGCGCCGCAGGTATGCGCCGCAGGAATGCGCCGCAGGGATGCACCGCAAAAAGTAAACTAAAAAGTAAACATTTCGAAATGTTATCCCCCAAACGCCCGCCTCAGACTCCCAAAGGCCCTCCCCTGGTCCTCAAAGGTCCCCCGGGCTCCCAAAGGGCCAACTGGCCCCCAAGGGTCCCCCAGGCCCCCCACAGGTCCTCCCCCGGTCCCCAAAGGGCCACTGGGCCCCCAAAAGACCACCCAATCCTCAAGGGTCCCGGATCCCCAAACGCCCTCTCTGGGCCCCAAAGGCCCTCCCCCGGTCCCCATACATGCACACAAAAACTTACACACACACAAAAACTTACACACACACAATAACTTACACACACACACAAAAATACTTACACACACACACACGAAAACTAAAACACACACGCCAAAACTGACACACACACAAAAAAAACTTACACACACACACACACACACAAAAACTTACACAAGCACACGAATAATTACATGCACACGAAAACTTACATGCACACAAAAACTTACACACACACAAAACTCACACAAACAAAACCACGAACACTCACAAACACACGCTAAAACGCAAACACACACAAAAACTAACACACACACAAAAACTTACACACACTCACAAAAACTTACACACACACACCAAAAATAACACACACACACACACAATAAAAATAAAACAAACACTCAAAAACAAACACACACACACAAACTATTACACACAAACACAAACACACAAAAAAAAAATAACACAAGAGCACTAAAACTTACAGTCAAACAAAAAATTATACACACACACCCACACAAAAAACTAAAAAAAACAAAAAAATACACACACACACAGACACACACACAAACTAACACACACACAAAAAAAACTTAAAAACAAACACAAAAGATTAGACCCACACACAAAAACTCACACACACAAAAACTTACACGCACACACACAAAAAAACCAAGACCCACACACAAAAACTAACATGCACACAAAAACTAACATGCACACAAAAACTAACACACACACAAAAACTTACACACACGCACAAAAACTTACACACACACACAAAGCTTGCACACACACACACATGAAAGCTTACACACACACGCCAAGACTTGCACACACACACGCCAAAGCTTGCACACACACACACAAAAGCTTACACGCACACACGCATACACAAAAGCTTACACGTGCGCACGAAAACTTGCATGCACACAGAAACTTGCATGCGCACAAAGACTTACACAAACACACACACAAAACACACACACACACACACGAGAACTCACACACACACGCCAGAACTTACACACACACAGAGACTTACACACACACACACACACACACAAAGCTTACACATGTGCACAAAAGACTCACACACACGCACAAGAGCTACACACACACACACGCACACAGACTACACACACACACACGAAACTCACACACACACGCCAAAACTTACAAACACACAAAAACTTACACACACACACACACACACACACAAAAACTTACACATGAACACAAGAAAGACTCACACACACACGCAAAAACTTACACACACACACACACACAAAACTTACACACACACACACACGAAACTTACACACACACGCCAAAGCTTACACACACAAAGACTTACACACACACACACACACAAAGACTTACACATGCACACAAGAACTTACACACACACAAAGACTTACACACACGCACAGAGACTTACACACACACACAAACTTACACACACACACACATGAGAACTTACACACACACGCCAGAACTTACACACACACACAACGAAACTTACACACACACACACAAAAACTTACACACACACACACACACAAAAACTTACACGTGCACACGATAACTTACATGCACACAAAAACTTACATGCACACAAAAACTTACACACACACACACAAAAACACTTACACACACACACACACGAAAACTCACACACACACCCCAAAACATACACACACACAAAAACTTACACACACACACACACACACACACACAAAAACTTACTTAGTCTTCATGCTTTAGCCTTCCAAAATATTTTCTTACATATTCCTAATCACTTCACCTAATTCCCCGGGATATATGTTAATTAGTACAACAATAATTTCAAACCCCTCTAAAACTCAGTAAAAGAGGATAAATAAAAATTGGGTTTATTGACTCACTGAATGTAGAAATCCATCCCTTTAATAGCATTGAAATAAACCTTATTTGCCCTTTCTATTTATTTTTTCTACTCTCAGTGAAATATTCAGCTGAAAAGCAAGGAAGGACTCATTCGGCTAAAAACTTCTATTCTTTTACTGATAAATGGTAAAAGTTTTTGTATTTTTTTTTGCGTTTGAAGAGTATCTGACACCTATAAATTACGTGTTTTAGGTCAAAATAGAAAGCTCACCATTAAAATTGTTATATTGATGCTGCTGTGAACTTCACCAGCTGTAAAAACTTGATGGGACTGATATGCTTTTTTATTATATATCGGTTTATGGCTGAGCACTTTCTTTTCTTTGAGAGCCGAGTGAAAGTTGACTTGGATGACAGTTATATCAATAACTAAAATACTAGTGAAAATTGGGTCTGCCATTATGTGGTACGGCTTTGGGCTGTCAAAGATACTTTCATAGGCAGCGCAATAGCGCTGCCTAAGTAAAGAACGTTGTTGGCACAATGTATTATTATTTTTTTATTCCTTGGTTTTAGACCAAGAAATAACTTCGTATCGTATGGAAGGAGTTGTCTTAGAAACTTCGAAAAGGGCTCATTCGATTGGAAACTGGAGTGGGTAGTGCCCTTTTTAATAGTCGACAACGATTGAAGGGCAACTAGCCCCCCCCCGTCCATCATTCCCCCAAACACATCCAATAAAAATTTTGACATAACCATTTTGTTCAGCGTAGTTGATTTCCAGATAGAAAATATGTTTTTGAGGAGGTCACTCCCCCGCAACCCTCAGGGCAAGGGTTTTAAGTTATGCCCTGCAGGCATATAAAAACGATGTTGGCGCAATGTATTATTTTTTTTTCCTTCGGACCAGGGCACTTAGTATCAAAGAAGTTGTCGTTGGAAATTAGAATTAACAGTAACCTTTTTAATAGTTAAAAGCGATCGGAAGGCACCTGGACTACGGGCTCCACTCGCAAGATCTTCAAACACGTCCAATCCGAGTTCTGAAGTAGCCATTTGATTCCGCGTAGTTGAAAGTTCACGTTTTTGCACCAATCAGCTAGGGTCTCCTCCCACAGTTGTTAAGTAGAGGGGTATACCCTATACCCTGGGGTCACATAAGTTTTTATTGAAATTTTTGTCGTAGAAAGTTGAAAAAGGGCTCATTCAATAGGAAATTCAAAAGTCTAGTGCCCTTTTTAATAGTCAAAAGGGATTTGACGGCAACTAGCCCCCTCTCACGCCCACCTTTTCCCCAAACACATCCAATCAAAATTTTTAAATAGCCATTTTGTACAGCGTAGTTCAATTCCGGATAGAAATCATGTTTTTGAGGAGGCCCCTCCTCCACAGCCCTCAGGGCATGGGTTGTAAGTTATTCCCTGGGGGCATATAAGATTTTTTATAGAACGCGTTGTCGTAGAAACTTCAAAAAGGGCTCATTCGATTGGGAATTGAAGTGGCTAGTGCCCTTTTTCATAGTCGAAAGTGATTGGAAGGCAAAAAAACTTACACATGAACACAAAAAAAACTCACACACACACTCACAAAAACTCACACACACACACACACTAAATAAAAAAAAACACACACACAAGAAAAAACAAACAAACACACACAAAAACACACACACACAAAAACAAAAAAAAAAACAAAAAAACACACAAAAAAAAAAACAAAAAAAAAAAAAAAATCACAAACACACAAAAAATTACACACACACACACACACACACAAAAACTTAAACATTCAAATGAAAACTTAAATTCAAACAAAAACTTACACACACACACACAAAACTTACACAAACAAACACACGAAAACTCACACACACACGAAAAAACGTACACACACACACAAAAACAAAAAAACAAAAACAACAAAAAAAACACACACACAACCAAACAACTTAAACAAAAACAAAACCAAAAAAATAACACGCACACACAATAAAACTAACACACACAATCAAAAACTTACACACAAAAAAACTTACACACACACACACACACACACACAAAAACTTACACACACACACACACACACACACAAAAAACTTACACACACAAAAACTTACAGACACACACACACACAAAAAAACTTACACACACACACAAAAACTTACAAACACGCACAATAGCTTAGACATACAAAAACTTACACGCACACAAAAAAAATAAAACCCACACTCAAAAACTTAAATTCACAAAAAAAATTACATGCACGCAAAAACTTACACACACGCACAAAAACTCACACACACACAAACAAACTTACACACACAAAAAAAAAACTGAAACATACAAAAACACACACACACACACACACACGAACACTGTCACCTACACAAGTAAATACTTAAACGCAAAAAAGATAAGACACACAAAAACTAAAACACGCACACACACACAACACACCCACACGCAAAAAGTTAAATTAACACAAAAAATTACATGCACACAAAAACTTAAACACACACAAAAACTTAGACACACGCACAAAAACTTACACACAAAAACTTACACACACACACGAAAACTTACGCACACACACACACACACACAAACAAACAAAAAAAACTTACACATGCACACTAAAAAATACATTCACATAAAAAATTACATTAAAAAAAAAAATTAAACACACTAACAAAAAATTTCACACACACAAAAAAACTTACACACACACACACACAAACTTACACACACACACGAAAACTTACACACACACACACACACAAAAACTTACACACACACATGAAAACTTGCACACACACATAAAAACTTACACACACACACACAAACTTACACATGCACACTAAAACATAAATGCAAACGCCATAAAAAATGATAACAAAAAAATACACACACACACACACACACACACAAAACTCACAGCCACACAATCAAAACAATCACACACACACACACACGAAAACAAACGCACAAAAGAACCCAAAAAAAAACCACCAAAAAATAAACACCTCACAAAACAGAAAAACAAAAAAATCAAAAAAAAAAAAAAACACACACAAAAACACAAACACAAAAACTTACACAAGAACACAAAAAAAACTCACACACACACGCAAAAAAACATAAAAACACACACACACACAAAACTAAAACGTAAACAAACGAACAATCACACAAACACGCAAAAACTCAGACACACACAAACTTACACACACACACACACACACACACAACCTTACACACACACACACACAAAACTTTTTGTGCGTGTGTGTAATGGTGGGTAAGTTTTTGTGTGTGTGTGTGTGTTTGTGTGTGTGTGTAAGTTTTTGTGTGTGTGTATTTTTTTTCGTTTGTGTTTAATTTTTCTTGTGTTTGTGTTTGATTGTTTTGTGTGTGTGTGTGTGTGTGTGTGTATTTTTTTTTGTGAATGTAAGTTTTTGTGTTCATGTAAGTTTTCGTGTTCATGTTTAAGTTTTTGTGTTTGTGTGTGTGTGTGTTTTTTTTTGTGTTGTCGTAAGTGGTGGAGTGGGTGTTTATTTGATCGTTCGTTTTTTAATTTTTTCATGTGTGTGTGTAAGTTTTTGTGTGTGTGTGTGTAATTTTTCTCGCGTTTGTTTGCTTTATCTTGTGTGTGTGTAAGTTTTTGTGTTTGTGTAAGTGTTTGTGTGTTTTTTTATGTTTTTGTGTGCGTTTATTTAGTGATTAGCTTTTTATTTTTCTTTTGCTTTATATTTTGTTGTTTGTGTATGTGTGTGTGTGTGTGTGTGCGTAATTGTTATTTTATGTGTGTAAGTTTTTTTTCTTTTGAGTAAGTTTTTGTGCGTTTGAGTAAGTTTTAGTTTTTGTTTATTATTTATTTTGCCTGATCGTTTTTGTGTCCATGTAAGTTTTTTGTGTGTAAGTTTTTGTGTGTCTAAGCTTTTGTGTGTGTGAGTTTTGACGTGTGTGTGTGTATGTTTTCGTGTGTGTGTGTGTGTGTAAGTGTTTGTGTGACTGTAAGTTTTTGTGTGCATGTGTAGGTTTGTGTGTGGGTGTGTGTGTGTAAGTTTTTGTGTGTGTGTAAGTTTGGGTGTGTGCGTGTAAGTTTTTGTGCGTGTGTGTAAGTTTTGTGTGTGTGTGTGTAAGTTTTTGTGGGCATGTTAGTTTTTTTTTGAATGTCAGTTTTTACATGTGGTTGTTAGTTTTTGTGTGTGTGTGTGTAAGTTTTTGTGTGTCTAGCTTTGTGTGTGGGTGTAGGTTTGTGTGTGTATTTGTCATTTTGTGTGTGTTTGTGTGTGTGTGTAAGTTTTTTGTGTGTGTGTGTGTAAGATTGTGTGTGTGTGTGTGTTTGTGTGTGTGTGTGTGTGTGTGTTTGTGTGTAAGTTTTGTGTCTGTGTAAGTTTTGGTGTGTGTGTGTGAGTTTTCGTGTGTGTGTGTGTAAGTTTTGTGTGTGTGTGTGTGTGTGTAAGTTTTTGTGCGTGTGTGTGTGAGTTTTTTTTGTGTTCATGTGTAAGTTTTTTTGCCTTCCAATCACTTTCGACTATGAAAAAGGGCACTAGCCACTTCAATTCCCAATCGAATGAGCCCTTTTTGAAGTTTCTACGACAACGCGTTCTATAAAAAATCTTATATGCCCCCAGGGAATAACTTACAACCCATGCCCTGAGGGCTGTGGAGGAGGGGCCTCCTCAAAAACATGATTTCTATCCGGAATTGAACTACGCTGAACAAAATGGCTATGTAAAAATTTTGATTGGATGTGTTTGGGGAAAAGGTGGGCGTGAGAGGGGGCTAGTTGCCGTCAAATCCCTTTTGACTATTAAAAAGGGCACTAGACCTTTGAATTTCCTATCGAATGAGCCCTTTTTGAAGTTTCTATGACAAAGATTTCAATAAAAACGTATATGACCCCAGGGCATAACTTATAACCCTTGCCCTGAAGACAATGGGACGAGTGTCCTTCTTAAAGGTATAATTTCCTGAACTTTAAACTGCGTGGAACAAAATGGCTATCTCAAAATTTTGATTGGATGAGTTTGGGGAAATGGAAGGCAAAAAAACTTACACATGAACACAACAAAAACTCACACACACACACACAAAAACTTACAAACACACACACACACACAAAACTTACAAAAACAAAAACGAAAACTTACACAAACACTCAAAAACTTACACACACAAACACTTACACACACACACACACACACACACAAACTAACACACACACACACAAAAAACTTACACACACACACAAACACACACAATCTTACAAACACACACAAAACATTCCACAAACACACAAAATAATACACCCAAACAAAATATAACACACACAAACAAACTAAAACACACAAGCAAAAACTTACATGCACAAAAACAATTACATTACAACCAAAAATTAAACACACACCCACCAAAAATAATATAACGAACAAAAAATTAAACACGCAAAAAAAAAATTAATCAACAAAAAAAACTGACACACAAACATACACACAAACAAAAACTTACACAAGAACACGAAAACTAACATTAACAAAAACACAAACACACACACACACACACGAACACTTACACACACAGACGTCAAAACTTACCCACTCAAAATCTTAGACACAAAAACACTTACACACACACACTAAAACTTACACCCAAACTCAAGAACTTGCAACCACAAGCAAAAACTTACATCCACAAAAAAACTAACCTTCACACAAAAAATTACACACACACACTAAAACTTAAACAAACGCTCAAAAACTGACAAAAACAAACACACTAATACGCACACCCAATAAAAATACCTCACACACACTAACACACAAAAATACAATCACAAATATTAAACAAGAACAAGAAAACATAAAATCACAAAAAAACTTACACACACACAAAAACTTACACACACGCACAAAAACTTACACGCACACACAAAATAATACACGCAAAGATACGAAAACATACACACACACACGAAAACTTACACACACACACACAAAAACTGACACAAACACACATGATCAAATACAAACAAAAACGCACACATAAAACAACACGCAAACACAAAAACAAAACAACAAACTTAAACACACACACACACACACAAAAACTTATACAATCACACGAAAACTTACATTAACAAACAATATTACAAGCACAAAGAAAAAAACACACACACACACACACACAAAACTCACACACACACAAACACACCAACACTTACACACACACACAAAAACTAGCAGACACAAAAAAACTTACAAACACACACACACACACACACACACAAAAACTTACACATGAACACAACAAAAACTCACACACACACGCAAAAAAACTTACAAACACACACACACACACACACAAAACTAAAAAACAAACACACTAAAACTCACACACACACACCAAAAAAAACACACACAAACACTTAAACAAACACACACACACACACACACAAACTTACACACACACAAAAAAAAAAATAAAACACAAACAAAAAAAAAAACAAACTTACTCAAACACAAAAAAAAAAAAAAAAAAAAAAAAATTAAAAAAAAAAAATAAAATTACACGAAACAAAAAAATCAGACACACACTAGCAAAAAATAAAAATCAAACAAAAATTTACCAGCAGACAGAAAATAAAACACACAAAAAAGCATACACACACGAACAATCAATTTAAAAACCACACAAACAAATACACTCACACACAAAATTACACACACACACACACACAAAAACTAACACAAGCACATGAAAAATGACAATCACACAAAAACTTACACACACACTAAAACTTACACACATACACGAAAAAACTTACCATCACAAAATCTTAGACACACAAAAACTTACACACACACACAAAAACTTACAAACACACTTAAACACTAAATTTAACACAAACAAAAACAATCACACACCTACTTAAACACACACACACTTGCACACACTCGCAAAACTTACACAAACACACAAAAACTAACAAACACACAAACACACGAAAACTTACGAGCAAACACGATAACTTACACACATACGACAAAACTGAAACACACAAAAAAACTTACACACTTACCATATCACAGTTACATTTTCTTAATTTTTCAAATTTCATTTTGAATTTCTATCGTGAAATGCAAGAGTTGGAATATTTCAGTAGTGACTTGTTGTGCTTTACCTTCTCACAGTTACATTCTCTTGATTTTTTGAAGTTCATTTTGAATTTCTGTCATGAAATGCAAGAGTTGGAAAATTGGGGTCTTAGTCCACCAGCCCGAATTTGTGGCACTTGTGGCCGGTACAGCCAGAAGTTGACGAGCGTAAACTGCCACTCGCGGGATCTGATACTAGCATTGGACCTTGGGGTCCCACAGAATGCCGCAAATGGGCTTCTTCTTTGTATCTGCTGAAATAAGTTGTTTTTATAAGGGAGAACAAACCTGCACCTTTGCCATAGGGCTCCTGTGCCCTAAACTACAGGAGGAACTAAACTGTACCTCTACCCTCTTTTCTTATTAACACGGAATAACCCTCCGAAATTCTTTTCTGAAAGAAGTGGTCAAGTTATAACGTTTCAAGTCAAAGTTTAAGGCTACTTTAACTTCAGTGTGCTCTGCTAACTGTGCAAAAAAAAATGTAATTCATTTCTATAGATATATTTCTATGCTAGCTCTAGATAATCTACCAAGTGGGAAACTACCACAAATCAGTATCGGTAAATAAATGAAACCGAAAACGAACAGAAATTACAATAAATAACCGAGTCAAACTCAAAACGAGCAGAAATTAACATGAGTTGGGCTCAAAACCCCTATGCCTTCCCAAGGCCGGAACATGATTTTCACTAAACTGAAAAAATATAAATGTTTTTACTTTTATAACTTTAATAAATCAAATAATATTAACATTTTGATTACTAAATATCAGTATATGTGTATTCAACTGACAATGCATATTCATTTGTATTTTTTCTGTAAAGTGCAAATTATGTTCTGGCCTTCGGAAGGCATAGGGGTTTTGAGCCCAACTTATGTTAATTTCCGCTCGTTTTGAGTTTGAGTCGGTTATTTATTGTAATTTCTGTTCGTTTTGGGTTTCATTTATTTATCGATGCTGATTTGTGGTAGTTTCACGCTTGGTAGATTATTTGATTTTATTTTTGCTCATTTTTTGTTTAATGGAGTTCTTTACTTTTCTTTGAAAAACTTACTTTGCGGAAACAGTTTTTTAATTAATTTCTGTTCGTTTTATATTGACATAGTCTTTTCAGGGAAAAAGAAAATAATACTTTAAATCTTTTCGTTTTTTTAAGAATTTATAGTTTGGCCTGCTATTTGTATGCCGGAAAAAAAATTTCTGCAGAATTTAAAAACATAGACCCTTTTAAAAATCTGAACACATATAGTAGTTTTTAATTTAGTTTCATACCTCCTCTAGTTGACCTGAAATGGAAAACTTGATAGCATTCCCAAAAAAATTTGTTTATTTTCTTTGATAGCTTGGATACACTTACGCTATTTTGATTTGGTCAAATTTTAAGAGCAGAATAAGCCCCAAAAGTTTGAACATAATACCCTCAGTCGTTCTTGGGATACTGCTGACATGCCCCATTGGGAATTAGCATTAACAGAGTGCATTTTGATTTGATCTTAAGGCAACATTTACTTTTTAAACATAAAGGCGTAGGAGGGGGATTAGTTTCCCTCCAATCACTTCTGACTATTAAAAAGGACATCATCGCTTTCTATTTTCAATCTAAGGAGCCCTTTTCGAAGTTGCTTCGACATACCTTTCGATACCAAGTACCCTGGTCTAAACAACAACAACACCAACAAAATTATAAATTATACCAACATTTATCTCTACTAATAAAATATCAAGCCTTCCAATAACTTTTGATTATTAAAAAGGGCACTAGGCTTTTCAATTTCTAATTGAATGATCCCTTTTTGAGTTTCTATGGCAACGCTGTCTATAAACTCCTTATATGCCCCCAGGGCATAAATTACAACCCTTACCCCAAGGGCTGTGAGGGTGGTTGTCATTCTCTAAGACATAATTTCCAGAACTTTCAACTACGTTAAACAAAATAGCTATCTCAAAATTTTGATTGGATGTGTTTCGGGAAATGGTGGGCGTGGAAGGGGTGTTAGTTGCCTTCAAATCATTTTCTACTATTAAAAAGAGCACAAGCCACTCCAATCTCTAACTGAATGAGCCCTTTTCGAAGTTTCTACGACAACTTCTTCTATATGAAGTGCCCTTGTCTAAAGGAAAAACTAATAAATAATACATTGTGCCAACATCGTTCTTATATACCCCCAGGGCATAACTACAAAACCCTTGCCCTAAGGGTTGTGGGGGAGTAACCTCCTCAAAAAACATATTTTCTCTTTGGAAATCAGTTACTCTGAACAAAATGGCTATCTTAAAATTTTGATTGGATGTGTTTGGGGAAATGGTGGACGTGGAAGGGGTGTTAGCTGCCCTCCAATCACTTTGGACTATTAAAAAGGGCACTAGCTATTCCAATTTCCAATCGAATGAGCCCTTTTCGAAGTTTCTACGACAACTCCTTCGGTACGAATTGCCCTGGTATGGAAAAAACATAATACATTGTGCCAACATTGTTCTTTACTAAGGCAGCACGATTGCGCTGCCTATGATATTATCCAGAATTACCTAATGCTCTTTTATCTACCTCTTTTCATCCGAAAAAATCAGAAAGAAAAATTAACAGAATATTAAAGTGGAAGGTAGAATTTTTGTTTCAAGAAAAATTTCTTCTTCTCATTCCTACAAACCGATATACATGGCGAACCCAAGATGACAGTATTTATCTTTAAGAAACAGATTAGCCAGGATGACGGTTGAAGCCCCAAGGTCGATATCGATTACCAAAAAATAGAGAAAAAAAAAAAAAAAACACGGTGGCGTATTAGTGACGCCGCCACCGATAGAATCAGCGGTGGCGTCAGCGCGCTGATGCAAGCTCGGCGGCGCGCCACTGTTTTTTTTTTCGGTGGCACGCCGCCGACTTTTCGGCGCGGCTTCGGGGTCTAGTTTCAGAGCATGTGGTTTGAAGTAAAATTTTTACTAGTCGGAGTGATTTCACAGCGTCTTCCCAAGAAATTGGAAGAAATGCTGTGAAAAATTATTTTTGTTTATGGAAGGACCTGAATTTGACTTTATACTGTAAATTGCCGAATTTATTAGAAGTGAATTAAGAGTAATAAAATTTGACGAGCACTAGTCAGGAATTTGGCGTTGTAGATTACAAAATTAATTTTATATAGATTCTAAGCAATAAAACTTAATCAGCACTGGAAAAGAATATTAGATAGGCAGGATCAAATTCCCGATCAAGCTCTTCGTCAATTTCTATGAGAGGGAAGCTACTCTATCATCTGTGAAGTCCATATTAAGACAGGGGAATTATGATAATAATTAACATAAAATTATAAAAGGCAGATTACCAAGGACAGAACCTTGAGTTACTCCTACCTTTGAGGACTGGAGACGATCCTGAGGACTTCATATCTACGGATAGGAAGTTATCTCCATCTACCTTTTCTTATATATGTAGATAAGATTTAATCAGGTCCAATGCAGGTCCGCGCAAACCAAAGTGCTGCAGTTTAATAGCAAGGTGCTGGTATTGCATCAAATCTTATTTTTTGAAATACGAATAAATTGTCACAGAGATTTCACCTTTATTTTGATACTTATGAACTTGATGGATAAGAGAAAATATAGCGTGCTCAGTGTTTTAGCCAGATCTGAAATCAGGTTGCGAATTAGGAGAAAAACGATGCACGAGTCTGATCATTTTTAAAACCCGTTATAAATTGCTTCTCCGAACTTCTTAGGAAACACTGATAAAATAGAAAATTGCCAGTAACTAGGTCTTTTAGGAGAATCACATTTAGGAAATATAATCGTCCTTGCTTCTTTTAAAGCGAAGATGGCTCCAATGTTAGCATGAACCCTTGACAACTGGAGATTGCCAATTGTTTACAGATATGTTTCATAGGGGGAGGGAGCAAATGGGGGAGAGGTGAAATCTTATGAATACTCGATTGGCTCGAAACTTCTAGGTATCATTCTCACTTCGAAGAAGTACACTTATGTTGTTGGGAGAGGGGCCAAGAAAGAGCCAAAACCTTTTGCCCCTGATCAGCTTGAAACTTACGTCTGTAAGTCCTTGGGTTAAGAGTAATCTAATGCACAAAAATCGTCTGGGGGAGGGACGGGTCAAGTATCACCAAGGCACGGAAAATCCCCAAGAAGTGATTTTAACTGATTGGCCCAAAATATAAATCCTTAAGTCCTTGGGCTAAAGGGAGCCAAATACAGAAGTAGGGAAATGTGTTCCCCGAAAATAGGGCCCAAAACAGGGCCAATAAACGTTTTTATGAACGGGCTAAAGCTTAGATATTGCACGTCCCTGGGTCTTAGGGATCCTAAGTCAGAATAGTGATTTTATTGTAGGGGTATAGGTCCCTCAAAATTGGGGCTGGTTTGTTCCGATCAGCTCTAAACTTACAAGCTTGATTTCTTGGGCCATGAATGCCCTAATTCGCAAGAAAAATTAAAAAGAAAAATTCGGTTTTTCTTATAACGGGGCCTTAAAAACGGTAAAAAAAAAATTCACCTAGTTGGGGCACGCGGTCTCCAAACATTGGGCTCGAAAATAGTCCAAAAAGCTTGTTTTTCCGATTGACCTGCAACTCTTAAGAACAATTTTCTGAGGCGAAGAGAGGAAGTATTTTTGGAGAAGGAAGGAATGGAAAGGGCCTCAGAAATATGTTGCCCCAGTAAGTTTGAAAATTACCGGCTGTAAATCCTTGAACGAAGGAGATTCTAATATAATAAAAAAAATAGTTTAGGGGTGGAGTTTTTGCAAAAATGGGACCTAAAAAGACCCAAAAACAACTTAACAGGGAAAAGAGATATAAAAAAAAAAACTAGTCTATACATATTAACACATAACAACACATAAAACATACAAATAAAACACATACAAATAAAAACATGAAAAAAAAAACACAAACACTATACAAAAAAATAACGATAGAAACTCACATATGATCAAATATAATTGCTGTTTTAACACTAGTTCAATATGATAATTCAAGCACGAACACAAGACAGGGTGACTGCTAATCTACAAGAATCTATTCGTGATATTGCACTTTATTTATAATTTTATTATAGTATAGTACACTATTATATTATTTAACTTTAATTCTGATTGTTTTTTTATGTCATTTTTATCTCAACTTTTTCTGAAAAACTTTTCTTTTGGCAATTCTTGTCTTTTCTTTAATTAAACTGCATTTTAATTTGCGACATCTAAGTTACAAATCTTGACACGAAAGTTAGTAATTGTTTATGCTAGTTACGTTTTTGAATTTAAAATTTACACCTTGGGTTGAAGATTACCTTTTCTTACAATATCTAATGATAACATTAGTGAACAACTGCATTTTAATTAGCAACTTCTAATTTTCATACCTAGTATTAACAGCATTTATTGGTAGCTGCCTGGCATTACGTTATTTCTGACTTATGAATAAAGAAACTCCACGAACACTGACATGGCTTTGCGAAGTCCAAAAATTAGTGAATTTTTTTAATTTAGCATAGAAGTTTCTTTTTTAACTTCACTGAGCCAACTGGTTCCACTGGAATTAAAAAAAGTCTGTATTTTAGGAGAGGAGCCCTAAACTTCAGATTCAGGAATCGGCTCACTTTTTCGCCAAACTCAACTTCTTTGTCTCTTTCAAAGCCTTTGCTTTTTCCTTAGGGCAACGTCCATAAAACAAATCCATATAAAAGGTAATAGAACACATCCCTACCTTACCCACAATTTTCCACCGAGGTAGCTAGTACACTTGTTTCCTGCTTTAGCCTTCCAAAATATTTTCTTACACATTCCTAATCACTTCACCTAATTCACCGGGATATATGTTAATTAGTACAACAATAATTTCAAACCCCTCTAAAACTCAGTAAAAGAGCATAAATAAATATTGGGTTTATTGACTCACTGAATGTAGAAATCCATCCCTTTAATAGCATTGAAATAAACCTTAACTGCCCTTTCTATTTATTTTTTCTACTCTCAGTGAAATATTCAGCTGAAAAGCAAGGAAGGACTCATTCGGCTAAAAACTTCTATTCTTTTACTGATAAATGGTAAAAGTTTTTGTATTTTTTTTTTGCGTTTGAAGAGTATCTGACACCTATAAATTACGTGTTTTAGGTCAAAATAGAAAGCTCACCATTAAAATTGTTATATTGATGCTGCTGTGAACTTCACCAGCTGTAAAAACTTGATGGGACTGATATGCTTTTTTATTATATATCGGTTTATGGCTGAGCACTTTCTTTTCTTTGAGAGCCGAGTGAAAGTTGACTTGGATGACAGTTATATCAATAACTAAAATACTAGTGAAAATTGGGTCTGCCATTATGTGGTACGGCTTTGGGCTGTCAAAGATACTTTCATAGGCAGCGCAATAGCGCTGCCTAAGTAAAGAACGTTGTTGGCACAATGTATTATTATTTTTTTATTCCTTGGTTTTAGACCAAGAAATAACTTCGTATCGTATGGAAGGAGTTGTCGTAGAAACTTCGAAAAGGGCTCATTCGATTGGAAACTGGAGTGGGTAGTGCCCTTTTTAATAGTCGACAACGATTGAAGGGCAACTAGCCCCCCCCCACGTCCATCATTCCCCCAAACACATCCAATAAAAATTTTGACATAACCATTTTGTTCAGCGTAGTTGATTTCCAGATAGAAAATATGTTTTTGAGGAGGTCACTCCCCCGCAACCCTCAGGGCAAGGGTTTTAAGTTATGCCCTGCGGGCATATAAAAACGATGTTGGCGCAATGTATTATTTTTTTTTCCTTCGGACCAGGGCACTTAGTATCAAAGAAGTTGTCGTAGGAAATTGAAATGGCTAGTAACCTTTTTAATATTTGAAAGTGACTGGAAGGCAACTAACACTCCTTCCACGCCCACAAGGTCTCAAAACACTTCCAATTAAAATTTTTAGATATACATGTTGATCCGCCCGGTATAAAGTTCAGAAAATTATACCTTTGAACAGGACACTCGTCCCACTGTCTTCAGATCAAGAGTTAAAATTTATGCCCTGGGGGTATATACGTTTTTATTGAAATCTTTGTCGTAGAAAATTGAAAAAGGGCCCATTCGATTGGAAATTCAAAAGTCTAGTGCCCTTTTTAATAGTCAAAAGGGATTTGACAGTAGACTAGCTCGTAGCGCTTCTGACACTTTACTGTCAGTGCGTTTTTGTCTGGTAATTATATTCTCTATGGGTATTACACCTTTTCAAAGAGAGTGAGTATCCTCTCACATGGCATAAGACTTCGTAAACTTTACGTTAGGGTTGTAAGTTATGCCCTGGGGGCATATAAGGTTTTTATAGAAAGTATTGTCGTAGAAACTTCAAAAAAGGTTCATTCGATTGGAAATTGAAAGGGCTGGTGCCCTTTTTATTAGTCGAAAGTGATTAGAGGACAAGTAACCCCCCTCTCACGCCCACCTTTTCCCCAAAGACATCCAATCAAAATTTTAAGATAGCCATTTTGTTCAACGTAGTTGAAAGTTCTGGAAATTAGGTCTTAGAGGATGACAACCCCTCCCCCTCACAGCCCTCAAAGCAAGGGTTGTAAGTTATGCCCTTGGGACATATAAGGTTTCTAATGAACGCGCTGTCGTAGAAACTTCAAAAAGGGCTCAATCGATTGGAATTTGAAATGTCTAGTGCCCTCTTTAATAGTCGAAAGTGATTAGAAGGCAACTAACACCCCTTAAACGCCCACCATTTCCCCAAAAACATCCAATGGAAAACTATAGTGACTCTCTTAATATATTGTCTTTAAATTCAACTTCGAACCTCTTCAACTATCATTTAACTTCAAATATCGTTAAATATCGTTTATCTTGTACACCTCGATGGTGTTCTCAGAGTTAAAGTTCAAATTGTCTTTAATTTCTGCTTCAAATATCTTCAAATGTCTTTAAGTATCTTTCAACTTCGAATATCGTTAAATATCGTTTGTCTTGTACTTCTCGATGGTGTTCTCAGAGTTAAACTTCAAATTGTCTTTAATTTCTGCTTCAAATATCTTCAAATGTCTTTAAGTGTCACTTAACTTCAAATATCGTGTATCATGTTTTGATAGATGGAGTTCTCAGAATTAAACTTCAAAGTGTTTCTAACTTCGGTTTCAACTATCTTCAATTGTCTTTAAGTATCATTTAACTTCAAATATCGTTAATTGTCTTGTATTTTCAAACATCATCACTATATGGTCAAGGTATTATGTGGTCCATAGTGAGTATTAACAGCGATATTTACGTATTTATGTCTTGTACTGGCCAATGGGTTTCTCAGCGTTTATGCAATTATACAATTCGTTAAGATACTTGATACTGAGGTTCAAATATAGTGTTACCTGATAAATAATATTGTTCATAGTCGAAGAAACGACGATCGAAGGTAACTGTTGTTTTCGTAGACGAAGTTGGGACGAAACTTGCCTGGAGTTATGGTGAGTACTCTTCGTTGTTAGAGATATGTTAAAATAGACGCTTCTTGGTCGTATTTGTACTGATCAGATTTTTTTGATAATCGATGACCAAGGCCTCCATATACTTTACTGTAATAAAAAACCCTCTTCAGACTCATCTGTTCTTTTAAGTAAATACGCATACAATAATTCACGAATTAATTGGGTTATAATTTCTTAGCTATCAGACAGAATTAAATAAATACACTAATATTGGTACTCACGATGAAAATCTAAAACAGAAATTTCTTCAAATTTGTTTTGATAACGAAAATATCGATATTAAATAAACATAATTTACCCTGCATTATTAAGTTTGAGGTCTAATTTTACAATATTTTTCATGCCTGCATTGTTCACGCAAGTCCGTGCTGTATAAGAAATGCATGTTGCAGCGTCATAACCACACGGTTTTACGCAAACGATACTACAATGAGGGAATAAGACATAACAAGGACTAGTGGAGACCTCTATACCCACTAGTTTTCTGATGTCTTCCCTATTTCTTGGCTTAGACGTTCTCATGGGGCTCCGGGTTTAACGGCTGAAATGCAGAGGTTCTTAGTCTCAGGATTTTTCCGTAACTGCAAGTCAACATTGGTGCCTCATATTCGTTTTTCGAATAAGATCATTAGATGCAGGATTTCCATGCTTGCCTCCGTAGATTCCAGTTAATTCTTGGCAAAGAATATAAGCATAATGAAGAACTGACATCAATATCTTTTTAGAAGGCTATTGTTTGAGCAAATCCTTCAGAACTAAATAAATAAATTTTATATTAAAGTCTTATTAGAATCCGTTAAGCGAAAAACACCTTCACATTAATAGGGAATTCCTTGTGGGTTTTACTTAGTCGCCATTGGACATTCACAGGGTTTCAATCCATATATCTTAATTGATTAAATGGTTTTAAAATTTTCCGTATTGTTTTTGAGATATAATTTCACATCCGCCGTGAAATTTTACATATAAACGTACCATAGGCTGTTTGGTTATAGTTACCAATAGTTTGCTATTAGTACATATAATACTCGAGTAAGAAAAACATGAATGAGCAATGTGTAGGCCTAAAATAATTATAATCTGCACTAAGATAAAATATTTCATATAATTAGACGCTTCTGTACTGGTAGTTTTTTTTTTGATTTTATAAATCTGCCAGATATAGGGGTATAGCCTACTGAATTGCATAGTTTAAAAACTAAAATTCTTTTAAAAATAACAGACGCTCCGAATTAGTCGTGTTTACTTCAGATAATAAAAACAAATTCGCTCTATCAAAATATACTGAAAACTGGCTGAAATTTTTACGGGTCTAATGGTGTTGAAGAAATATAGGTTTCAAGATGAAATCTTTTTGGTAGTCACTATATCAGAATTGGATAATTTAATATACATGTTGCTCAAATAAATTTCGCATAAACTAAAAAAAAAGGGGAAAACGGGGAAAAAAAATTGACACAAATAAACGTTTTTCATTAAATTAAGCACAGTCTTTTCAAGTTAAACATAAGCCCTAGTCTTAACTTAAATAAATTATCAGGTTCTAATTAGTTTAGTTGAGATAATTGAATTTTAATTAATAACTTATTGAGAGATTATATTTTAATAAATAATTAAAGTAAAAAATTGAGTACGAATTGATTATTAGAATAGTTAAATAAGAATTTGACTGATATTTTAAGCAAGAAAAATGAACAAAACGGCAAGTAAAAAAGGATGGTTAAACACTAAAAACCTAAAAATAGACCGAAACACGATTCAGATCAAGCTCTAGCTAAGAATAGAGTCATATTATCAAATTTTTAAGTCAAGTTAGGCATATTTGATTTATTTTTTATTAAATATTTTTTTTTTAAATCTTCACATGGAAGGCAATTTCAGCAGGGATTCTACATCTTAGAAAACTCTTATGCTCGTTGTAGAGAGGAGATTTTGCCTCGACTTAATCCATGTATAAGACTATTAGTAAACATATCACCGTCATCACCTTGCAGTCTTCTTATTGGTAGAAATTAAACGATGAGTAAAAAATTTTTTTTTTTGTTTTTGATGACATCAATTCATGTTTGGACCTGGGTTGAATTTTCATAGAAAATTCGAGGGGACCGCCAAAACCCAACAGTAAAAAGCAACAAGGGTCTTGTGTTTCTCCCCGGGCTTACCACAAACTTGGTCCGTCGCGAGGTGTCGTGTTCAGTCTACTACTAGCGTCCTACCTTTGGGTATTTTCCGTGATCGTCAACGTGTTGACATTACTCGTATTATTTTATTTTTTTTTCATTAATATTGACTTGGTTAGCTTTAATTTCAAAATTTTGAATTTATTAGGGTGTTAAATTCATATCTTTAAAATTTGTCTTTTCATTAATTATTTATATTTCAATCTGTCAGGTTTTTTAACCGATCTACCTGAATGATTCGTGATTTTCTACTCTGTGTCTTTAGGTTTTTTATTCTTCTGGGTTTGTATCGAAATAATGTCAAATTTTTTTTATTTTTTTTTAAAAAACTCTTGAACTTTTAATTTAGTTTGTTTCCCGTGTGCGGCTGCTGAGGTCGGCCTAGATTTTCCTATTTCTTGAGCTACTCTTTGCTCTGGTTCGACATCAGACTCTTCTGAACGGTGTTCCGCCGACTCCGGATAATGAATATTAGATGTTTATATGTGTGTAGTATCGCATGACAGAAAGTCGTACATATATAATCACTTTGAATTAAAGTGTGTATTCTCTCAGTTATCGCATAGAGTTATCAACTCGGGGTATTTAAAATATTCTTGAGAGCTTTGGGAAGACTCGCTCGTTTTAGCGGGGTTCATCCCGGGTTTGAAGGCCATGTCTTCAGGGGGATGGGGTATTCTTTGAACTAGGGATTCCCTCCGTGAAGTCCACGTCCAGTCGTGTTTAGGTTTTACCTTAGACACAGTTATATCATGATATTGACCTTGCTGGTCATCCTTTGGAGTTTTAGTACTGGGCACTGTACTTTGACTCGTGTTTATGGGAAAATTTGTTAAATCCATAGCTTATCGCAGGCTTGTTTTAATTAACTCTTTGAGAGGATTTTTCTTTACAGTAATACCGGGGGTTTCTACAGCTCTGTTTAATTCTTCCTGTAATGACAGGGGCCTTTCTATTGGTGTTGTAGGGGAAACCATATCGTCTGGAAATCTTTTGGGGGGACTTGGGGTCGAGATTATATCGGGGAAAAATTGGGTTTTTGGAGATAGTGTATAATCTAAATCTCCTGCGTTTGCTGATGAATAACTTGTTGGGCTTTTTGGCGTTCTTATTCTTACTGGTGTTACGGATTTTTTTTCTGGAATCACTAGATTTTCCATAGCTAAAAATTCTTCAAAGTTTTGCTCATCACTTTCATTTTCAAAATAATCTTGTTTGAAATTAAAGGGTTTTAGCTCTGCCAGTCTTGACCTAGGGGGCTCATTTTCCGAATCTGACGAATCAGTAGAAGAGGGATGGGATACCCATCTCTCTGGAAATTTGGCTGTTTTTATTCGGCTAACATGCGCCTTGTAAGTTTTTCCGCTATCGGGGTTCTCCAGTTTAAAGGTATCTTCATTATCGTACTTTTTGACTATTCTGTACGGCCCAGAGTATTTGTTGGAAAGTTTTTTTCCTTCCGTTTTTGCCTCGTTCTTTAGGTAAACGAAGTCTCCTACTTTGAAATCTATATTCCCCTTAACTTTGGGTTGGTTTCTTAGTTCTTGGTTTATTTTACATTTTTCCAGCTCTTGCCTAACTATTTTATAAGTTTTCCTCATCCTATTTATGAATTCGTGTTTATAATATTCTGAGTCGTTATAATACTTACCAGACTCAAAAATCTATTTATATTGGATTATAAAATATAGACCAAAATTTAAAACAAATTGATTTTATTTTGTTTATTAGGAATAATCAGAGTTGATTAAGTTATTTAAATAATGTAAGAATTTATCCCAGTCGCTCCTATTGTATTTAGTATAAATAATTAGAACGTTAGAAAATATTTTATTTATGTTTTATATTTTTCCATTATCTTGTGGATGGTAAGGCGCTGTCACCATTGTCTCTATATTAAGGAAAATCATTAAATCTTTTGTTACTTTTGCAACAAAATTGCTCCCGTTGTCGCTCAAAATTTTATTAGGAACGACAAATTGTAAAAATAAGTTTGCTAATGACTTACTTGTGTCATAAGCACCTTGATTTTTTTAATGCTTTTGCAATAGTAAATCCTGACAAATGATCTATAACCGAAAGAATACACGTGGGGCATCTGCTGGAAACAGGTAAGCCTCCATTTGTCTCGTACAGGTCAAATGAGATGATATTAAAGCAGTAATTTGCCGCTGGGACCCTTCCCAGTGGGGGATTTCGATCAACGGGGGGGGTTTTTCTCAAGTTACACGCTTCGCATGTACTTACAAAGTCTTTAATTTTTGTCAGTGCCGATTGGACCTAAAAGTATTGTTTTAACTTATGGAACGTTTTCATAACTCCTAAATGTCCACCTGTGTCCGAATGAAAATATTCAAATGCAGGCCCTATCAAGTTTTGTGGTAACACAGGTATTATCGAGGTTTGGTTTCTATTTGTCTCAGCAGTCACAATCCTACACAGTATTTCTTCATCAAGGTCGTAGTAGAAATTATCTATCTCTTTTCTAAGAGTTTTGAATTTATCCGGTAACGCCTCATCATTCACAAAATAATCAATTAGTGCTACACACATTTTGTCCTTTTTTTACTTTCTTTTTGTATTTTCCAAGGACAAGGGACAATAGTTAATCTTATTTTCTTTTACTGTGTCTTTGACTTTGTTTTTCTTAGACCCATGTTTGATTTTAGCATTGATAGCATTAACTTCATTTTTTTCAGTTTCCGACGGGTCATTTTATGGATATCTACTCAAAAATTCGCAAGCTGCGTTTTGTTTTCCCTTTAAATGTTCAAATTCATAATCTAGGTCTTGGATTTTCATAATCCATCTCGATAGAATGCCCGTGGGGTTTTTAAATGTGTCCAGGTACTGCAAGCTTTTATGGTCTGATCGTAATATAAATTTTCTACCAATTAAATAATGCCTAAATTTGTCCAAGTTGTAGATAATAGATAACAATTCTAAGTTTGTGGCTGAATAACTGCTTTCGCCCTTTGATAAAGTTTTACTCGAATAGCATATAACTTTTTCTATTTGTTTAGGTGTTCCCTGTAGAGGGTTAGGGTTTTCTACTGGTATTGTTTGCGAAAGGATAGCGCCTATGCCCTTCGAGCTAGCATCAGTGGTAACGATGAATTTTCCATTTTCGAAATCAGGGAGTGACAAAATTGGTTCAGAAGTGAGCGCCTTTTTGAGTTGGTCTAGGGAAGTCTGAGCGTCCTGGGACCAGGTAACACTATGGGAGTTTCCTTTCGTTAATTCCGTGAGGGGTTTCGCAATTTGGGAATAATTGCGTACAAATTTTCTAAAGTAGCCAGTAAGGCCTAAAATTCCCCTTAATTCTTTCATAGTTCTGGGGGGCTTGAGGTTTTCAACACATTTTATTTTATCAGGGTCTGGGGATATCTCTTCCTGGGTTACTACTACTCCTAAAAATTTAATTTTAGATTGAAATAAATTTACTTTCTCAGGCAGGCATTTTAAATTGCCTTGCCTGAACTTCTCGAAAACCTTAGCTAAAGTTGCCAAGTGTTGCTCAGTGTTTTACCCCACGCATATAATATCGTCAACAAATTGAATTATATTCTTTAATCCTCATAAGAGGTGCAATAGGGGTCTACATAACGCGCTTGAACTTGTTTTAAGCCCAAATGGTACTCTCAAGTATTCATAAGATACATATTCGGATACTGAAAATGCAGTTTTATGGACATCCTTTTCGGCTATTTTCACTTGGTGGTAGCCTTGGGTAAGGTCTAAAGAAGTAAAAATTTTGTTTTTGCTTGAAATTGAGTCAAGAATTTCGTCTATTCTTGGTAGAGGAAATGTATCGCTAACTACTTGTTTTTTGAGAGCCCTATAATCTATTACGAGCCTAAAATCTCCATTCTTTTTTGGTACTAAGAGTATTGGTGCACTATACGGACTTATACTTGGGCGTATAATCTCGTTCCTTTCTAAGTCATGGATTTTATTTTTTAACCACTCTTTGTGCTTATATGGCACGCGATATGGCTGTTTTGCTACGGGGTTACCAGTCGTTAAAAATTAAATCTTGTAAAATTGGATAATACCCATTTAATTTTAATATTCATAAAAAAACTACATAAAAATACCAAAAAACTAGCAAAATTGTTTATTAAGTTACATATACATAATATTATCCATTTTAAATTTGTTTAGATATTGCGATTTAGTCACAGGATATTCGTTATTTGAAGTTTTAATACCTTTAACTAGGTTTCCTTTTGAATTTTCCCATGCATTTAAATCATTTTCCGTTAAAATCTCGATTTGGACTAAACAAGTCCCCTTTTTAATTGTAATTGTATCGTTTTCATGGTTGTTGGTTACACAAATAAAACCTTCCCCTTTGTCATAATATATAATCTGTTCGTCACATAACAGATTTTAAGGTATTTCAGACGGTGTCGCAAACCATATTTCTGATTTGTTAATTACTGGCTCGATCATTTGTGATCTTTGGATTTTTTGCATCGTTTTGGGAGGGACTTTTGTTTTCCTTATCTCAAATCTGTCCTCTTTTTCTTCATTTTCATGGTTTATTAGATTCATGCTGGCGCTATGCTGTGCAATTGCGGCGTCTTGTGGCTTCACGTTTGGTTTTACTATGTTTTTCCACAATTCCACTATTTTCTTAATTTCATTTGATCTGTACTGTAGCATATCTCCTATTTTTATTTTCGCAGATTCAATACTGTTATTATTTAAATTTACTTCCTTTCTGCGATATCTTTCAGGATAATTGAAAAAAATTTCCCATTATGCCATGCCTTTGCGAGACATGGGGTTCAAAATATTTCGACATTATACCACTAGAAGTTTTTTTTACTGTTATGTTATCTTCGTAACTTCTGTTACGATTTCTTAAGGTAGAACTATTTTACCCCACCTTCGCTGGGTATACAAACTTCTCGTTGGCTACGTCTCATAGTATTTTATTAGACCTAAGAAAATTTGCCCCTATAATAGCTTCATATGGGAGATTATCGCATATAATGAAATTTGTCATGAAGTTTCTTTTGTCTCTTTTTACGTTTAGGCAAATTGACCCTTTTGCGTTTAATTTATGGCCTGTAATACTTGTTAAATTGGGATTATTAGGTTTCTTTTGTCTACTAATGTGCAGAGGCAACGTATTAAATAAGAAAGAGTTTATGATATTTACAGTATCTCCACTGTCAACTAAGGCCGTAAAGTAAACGTTTTCTACACAAAAATCATTAAATATAGGTAACCTTTTAATAATATCACTACCAGAAGGCACTAGTATTTTTTTGGACCTATTAAATCTTGGCACCCTCGGGGTCCAACTTATGTTTCTGAGGGGCCTGAGGCGTGTCCCTGAAACTTTATGCCATTTCTCGGTGCCTGTAACATATATTCAGACGTATTAGGCTCCGTAGGCATATTTAAGTCTGCCTGTCTTCGCCCTGTATGATTATGGTAACGTGGATGTCTCATGTCAGTGTCATTTGCTGGCGCTGTTTGCCAGTGCTGTTGGCTTGTAAAATTTTTATTTCTCATCGGCAAATTTTCATGATGTTTATATTGCAGTCTCGCCTTATATTGGCCTTGGCGAGTATTTGGGTTTTCAAACCGGTAATTAATTGGCCTGTTGGGGACGGGGTTATACAAATTTGGTTGGTATTCATTATAAGGTACTGATTGGCGCATTCCCCCCTGGCTATAGCCTATTGCACGACTGGTGCAAAAATTTGTTCTTCTGAACAAATGGTTGCCGTAATTTTGAGTATTACCGACAGCATTTCTTGGTATGGGATTGGTGACGTAGTGGCACTCTCTTGCTATGTGGCCAACACGATTGCAGTTATAGCACCTTATTATTGTAGGGTTAATGGGCTGAAAACGTACTGTTTTCTGCCTAGCGGGTTCTGGCGTTTTGTTTCTTTGTGCTACTGGGGAGTTATCACTTGAAAAGAAATTGGGGGATGTCTGATCGCCCTTGAAGATTAGGTTCGCGTTTGAGTCGCCTAGGCTGTTTATTTTTGTATTACTATGATTTGCAACCATTTTATCAACTTCAATTAGTCGTTCTACCTCTTGGACTGCAAGATCCAACGTCTGAATATTCTTGGATATTACTACTCGATATAGTTTTGGGGGTAGCCCTTTAAAGAAGTTGTTTATTATGACTTTTTCATACAGTTGCCCCGAACCACTTCCGTATTTTTCTTCTACGTAAATACGTATATTATCCAGATATTCCCGTATTTTTTGTGAAAAATCAAAGTTCACTACTCCATGTTTTAATTTATTTATTGAACTGGTTTCTATAAATCTCTCTTTGAATGCTTTTAACAAGTCATCAACCGTATTTATTGGCAAGTTGGCGTTATTTCCTATGGTATGCTCGACCTGTTTTAGAAAGGTTAAGGCCTGGCCTCTTAATCGTAGAAGCAGCGTGTCTTTTAACGCTCCAACGTCTGTTTTTGTTAATTGTACAAACTGGGTCAATTGGATATTAAATTCGTAAATATCTTATTTACATTTGTTTTCCGTTATAGATTTTGAAATTTATATTTTTTTTGATAATAACTGCTGAAATATTTTTATTTAATGTATAGGCACAATATTTTCTTTTTTTTTTTTTTGCGGTTTTTTAAAATTTTAATAACATTTTACTAAAATAATTTTTGGGTTGCAAGTAAATACAATTATATATAATGGGTTTACTATAGTTTCCTAGCGGGTATATGCCAAGTAAAATTTATTATATGTCTGTATCTTTCCAAAAATAAAATTTGAATTACAAAGTTTAAACAGCCTAACTAGTTCGCAGTTTTCCTCCAATTTCCGACCGCGCCATTTGTACCATTGAAGAATTGTTTGCGGTAATAGAAAAGACTTGCTCGTGGCGATAGAGATTTCTCCTATCGCGCCACTTGGAGATCAGATTCCTTTGGGAGCATTTACCTTGGAGACTGGCGAACTAGTTACCTATTATCGGACCAGACTCAGACATACAAGAGAAACGAACACTTATAAAAAGACAATAGATTTATTAAACTTACATGCTTAGTTGTACAGCAATGGGTCACTTCAAAGACAATAAATGGTGACCGAGATTATTTGCGGTGCGAACTCTTTTAGATCCAACTTAACATTCAAATTAAAAAACACATTTACCCCACTCCCAAACGCAGTTCTTTCGTCCTGCGCTCTAGGGACTGCCTGCCATTGGCTCCCGGGCCCCAAGGACGCGAACCCTCGTCCAATACTACGTCTTAAATATTTTTGATGATTTAGGAGTTCACACGGTTCTTATCGTTTAAACGTCCTTAAAAATATTGTTCGTAGCACTTTTCTTATTGCTCACTGTCTTAGCGAAATCCAAAGACTGCAGTTTCTTGTCTTTGCTGATTAAGGACTTTTTCATTTTTGAAACTAGGTTTATCTTAATTATATGAGTCCGAATTGAAGAATGACATGAATTTTGGTATTTCAAGTATATAGTGTTTTACTCCCGGTACACATCTTTACAGTGAAGTTCCTGTAGTTCAGTGAATGAATTGCCAGCAATTTGGCTCGTTGAATTGTATTTTGAACAATACAATTCCTATAGATGTCCATGTCGAAATTCTTATCCACATAGCGCGTGGGTACTCCTTTGCAACATTTTTTGATTTCCTCGTTGTGTGTCTGTATAAAGTACACCTTCGGACTTACAAACATAGCACGGGAAATCATGTCGCTTCCCGTTTCTGATTTAAAAAATAAAAGCTGATTTGGTGCCCGACATTTCACTAGCTCTGGGTAAAGTTTTGTCCAATCGGTGTAGTCTATCTGTGAGCTGATGCTCTCGCCTTGTGCCGAATCATCAAGTAGGCGTGGGTTTTTTACTTTTAGCAGTAGAGAATCTGTGTCCCTGTAGCAGACCTCTACTTGCCCCTTCTCCGGCCACTGTACCCTAGCCACATATTAGTAGAATTCAAACATGAGCTTTTTAAATATCTCCAAGATCGAACTGCCTGCAGCAATATTTATATTCAATACAATGCTTCTTTTTTTTCTATTCAATAGTACCATGTCCGGGCCAATGATTGTAAAGGAAGTGTAATATGGATCGGCAATAATTCCGAGCACATTGTTTGGGATCGGTCACAATGTCACAACGATTCCTATTGCGAACACTCTTGCACATTTTAGTAGAAGTCGAATTCAAAATGAGCCTATAAATATCTTTTTTGGCTTTCGTCTGCGCTTTAGAACGTTTCTTGACAAAAGTGTGAACAAAGGTCTTCTGATAGGAGTTTTGACTAAACTGGAGGGCTGTATGAACCTTTGTGGCGTTGAAACCGTTGTAGCACATCCATTTTAAAGCCACATGATGTACAACAATAATTTTCTTTGGCAGAATGTCAGCAATAAGTTTTTGTTTTGATGGTAACCATTGCAATCCGTCCACCTCGACCAAACTTCTGTTGCGGGGGCTCAAAGAGTCCCTAGTCACACGTCTATTGATGCATGGAAAAACTAAATCCTTTACTGAATCGTGAAGCTCAACTGGAATCTCCCCATAAATTTCAAAAAACCATCCAACCGGCCCATTCTCCTCAACACTGTCAATGTTGGGAAAATGGGGAGCTTCAGGGTCATTGAGCCATTTATAGTCATCGCAGGGTAGCGCATAATGGGACATGGCCGAGGGGTAGAGAGAATTCATATCAAGGAAAAGTGTATCTGATTTTGTCACCGTCTTCTCTCCAGTTGGATCAGTTTCCAAGATACGATCTCCGTGAAAAACGTATCCACCCCTGATTGACCTCTCGATGAACAGGTGCTGATCGATGTCAGTGATCAGCCCAATTTTTTCCCCGCTAATTTTTAGGATGAGGTCCGTTACCAGATGAGGAGATGAAAAATAATACCCTAATCAAGATTAAATTCCCCATAGATTTTGTCCGTATTTTTACACATAATGTCTAACAAAGTTAACACATCACTCGACAAATACAGCTTGCAGTAGTCAAACCCATTTTTACACCCTCCCTCTATCCAAACTTTTTTAGCAAAACTGTATTCATCAGGGGTGCACCTACGATCGTGTAGACTGTCGTAAAATGATTCGATCGAGGGAATAGTTTTCTCGGCGAATCTCGACATGGAACAGTAATAATCATAAGGATATATGCCCTTGACCGTCAACAAATCATATAAATCATTTAGAAATTGTTGCTTGAGAAGGGGGAAAGCGTTGCAGCCATCATCGTTTTTCTGCACTTAAATTAATTCGCTCAATGATTTGGAGAAAAAACTATAGGAATCTAAAAAGCGAATTTTATTCGTATACTCAATGTCGTCTTCAACATATCTCCACAAAAATTCCAAAACAAGCAACTTTTCCGATGATTTAGGAATGATTTTGTAGGAAAACCTGTTTATCACCCATGCATTATCCACTGTTCAATTTCTTTGAAGATGTGCCATTGCTGGTAGCACATACTTCAGATCATAGTTAGAATTATGTATAAAAACCGGAAGAAAGAGTTGCTCTTTAATTTTTAAATTACATGAATTGTGAGCCCACCCCCGAAAGTTACTTTTCCCCGTTGAATTGGGGTCAATAAGATGATTGTGATCCTGGACCGCGTCTTTTGGGGCAAGAGCACCCCTAAAAACCTAACAAATTGTACCCTTTTCTCTATGAAATCCATTTGCTTTCATCAAATACATTTGAAAATAGAATATCTCGTTTAATTTGACCAAAAAACAATCTCTTTTTCAAAGTGTCTTGAATTACACAAACGCATGTGGCATTGTTCTGTGCCGGTAACACAAGCGTCTGAAGTTTGTCTTATGAAAATCACCCTTTTGTAAAAAGGTTAAACACAGATGGTTTTATTTAGACCGGAAAAGAAAGCATGTTTTAAATGTATGAACGGGAAAATGACGTTTTGAACGAAAGAATTATTTGTAATGAATGAATTAAACTCGTAAACAGAGGGGGAGGAGGGAAGATGGGGTTTCCGTAATGGAAAAAAGAGCGTATTTTACGTTTTCTATCGACTATAATCATCATATTGTACGGTTTGTATTGTTGGGGGGGGGGGGGGTATGCCCTGAATTTGAATTTACTGGAGAGGTGACTATGTAAAATGATTTTATTTGGAAATAAATTAAGAAAATTTACTAAACTGAACTCATATTATAAATCGATGTAGCCATAGCTTCAAAGTCAATAATATCAAATGTGTTATCCATGGTATGTTAAAACATTATAAAAATTTAATCGTTACGCATGAGCATTATATACAAAATCTCAAGGACGAATGAAAATCACTCCTTTTGTTTGAATCCAATTACCAATCAAGTTATCGTATATGGAGTAACCTCCGCTGTCTCTGATTGGCCCTAAAAAATGGGTGTTGCCTCAAAAACCAGTCTGGTTGTGTTATACAGTCTTGACTATACTCTCAAAACGTGTTTGACCACTTTATAGATTTGCTCGCTTTTTGCAATGTGCACGTGAAACTGTACTGCCTCAGGCGTATGTTTCAAACCTTATACACTATCACGATGAACGAAGTTGCTAGACATGTTTTTTTTTTTAATCAGTTTGTTTGAAAAGGTACCAAGGGAACATAAGGTAAGCAAATAGCATGTAGTTTCAAAACGTGTTTAATCACGTGTAGATGTCCCATAGAATAACATAGGAAGGAACATAGTGTCTCCAAATAGCATGTAGTTTCAAAACGTGTTTAATCACGTGTAGAGGTCCCATAGAATAACATAGGAAGGAACATAGTGTCCCCAAATAGCATTGGAAGGAACATAGTGTCCCCAAATAGCATGAGAAGGAACATAAGCTCCTGGCATAGCATATGAAGGAACATAATCTATGCAAATAGCACACGAAGGAACATAATGTACTAGAATAGCACGGGAAGGAACATAAACCCCTAGAATAGCATAGGAAGGATTATAGTGTACTAGAATAGCATGGGAAGGAACATAGTTTACTAGAATAGCATGGGAGGGAACATAAACTCCTAGAATAGCATAGGAAGGAACATAGTATCCCCAAATAGCATTGGAAGGAACATAGTGTCCCCAAATAGCATTGGAAGGAACATAGTGTCCCCAAATAGCATGGGAAGGAACATAAGCTCCTGGAATAGCATAGGAAGGAACATAAGGCAAGCAAATCCATAAGTACATGCTCTGAAAAGGTGCCAAGGAACGTAATCTCCCCAAATAGCACGGGAAGGAACATAATCTCCCCGAATTCCATATATACAATCTACTTGTGTTATTAAGAGGATAAAGTACATGGGTGCACCCGAGGCCTTTTCGAAAACCAAACTGGTATGGAGGCATATCACACTTATCATAAATCTCATAAAAAAACAATCTCAAATAGTTTACAAAATATTGAAGATATCGTTACTGGCCGATGCGAAGAAAGCTGTTATGTTCTGGCCTTGGGATGGCATAAGGGTTTTGAGCCCTACTCATGTTAATTTCTGCTCGTTTTGAGATTTGAGAATTTGCTAAACCAAGATAGAGTTGCAGGAAAAGATATAGAGGAAAATGAAAAAGTTTGCTATACCTTGGATGTGAAGAAAGATTGGTTTTGCGAGGAAGAATTAATGACAGTACTAAAAGGATTAAAAAAATAATAAGGCTCCAGGTGCTGATAGGGTAGTAAATGAGTTTCTTAAATATGGTGGCTCTGAGATTAGAAATAAGTTACTGAAGATGATGAATATGATTTTTGAAGAAGGGGAAGCACCAAATGACTTTAGGAAAACACTAATTAAGCCAATTTACAAGAAAGGTGATAAAAGTGAGTGTAGTAATTATCAAGGCATTAGTCTGGTCTCTGTAGGTAGCAAAATACTTAGTAATATGATACTTTTTACACTGAGAGATGCCGTAGACAAAGTTTTAAGAGAAGAACGGTGCGGTTTTAGAAAAGGTAGAGGATACGTCGACCAAATTTTTACTCTTAGGTTAATAGTTGAGATGTGCCTGATTTGTCAAACACCTTTGGTCCTTAGTTTTATAGATTATGAGCAAACGTTCAATTCTGTTGATAGAAGAGCTTTAGCAAAGGCTTTATCCTTGTATGGTATACCAGACAAATACATTAAAACAATTAGTGCTATGTACGAGGATAACACTGCTGCGGTTAAGGTAGGAAATGAGGTTAGCACCTGGTTTTGTATTAAATCAGGAGTTAAGTAGGGTCGTCTTCTATTCCCCTTTGTATGGATTAGTTTGATGGACTTTGTATTAAGGAGCACAGGAAAGGCAATAGGAGACTACGGAATCAAATGGGGAGGAAAAAGTGTCCTGGTCTTAGATTATGCTGATGATTTATGCATCCTAGTGTGAGCGAAATGAATGAACTTTTAGAGTTTTTGTGAGTTCAGGGTGCTAGAATACGTTTTGAAAATTTAATGGTAAGAAGACCAAGTCGCTAAGGCTAGGAATAAGTGAAGATGAAAAGGTGACGTAAGGTAATGAAAAGATTGATCAAGTGGGCAGCTTCACTTACCTTGGTAGTATTATTAGTAAAGATGGTGGGAGTAGTGAAGATGTCAAAAGTAGAATAGCCAAGGCTCGGGGTGTTTTTTCACAATTAAAAAGAGTTTGGAAGAATGGGAAGATAAGTCTGCAAAACAAGATTAGAATATTAGAAGCTACAGTGATGACAGCAGTCAAATATGGCTCTGAAGCATGGGCGCTTCGAAAAGAGGATGAAGATTTGCTAGATGTTTTCTAGAGAAATTGCTTAAGGATTGTTCTGGGTACCCTAATAGGGCTATAATGAAAGAAAGGTTGAGATGGCTAGGGCACGTTGTGCGGATGAAGGATGACAGATTGCCAAAGATCGTTCTTTTTGGCCAACCGTCTGGGGCTAAGGGGAAAACAGGTCGTCCCCGTCTGGGGTGGGAGGACGTCATAAAGAAAGATTTAAAAGAAATGGGAACTTCGTGGGAGGATGTAAAAAGGGAGGCTTTTAATAGATTGGGATGGAGGAGGAGAGTGCATAGCTGTGTTGGCCTCAGATGGCTTGGTTCTGTGGTGAGTTGTTAGCAGTAGTAGTATTAGTAGTAGTAGTTATTGTAATTTATGTTCGTTTTGGGTTTCATTTACTTATCAATGCTGATTTGTGGTAGTTTCACGCTTGGTAGATAATTTTATTTTTGCTCATTTTTGGTTTAATGGGGATCTTTACTTTTCTTTGAAAAATTTATTTTGTGGAAAAACTCTTTTCAATTAATTAAGAAAAGAGGGCATGTTTGATTCTGGATCTCCTGGATGCGCTGCTAGCTGTACAGCAAAATTAGTGAAAATAAGGCATCCGATGGAAAGTTGTGCACAGCCATACCCGTCCACCCCTTAGCATCAAATCCGACTTCCAAATATCCTTATACTGATTTTGCTGATTACTGATATCCCTATATACTGATTTTGAGGGCTTGTCTCTTATGTAAATTTATTTTAGTCTTTTTTTCTGTTTCAAAGCTATACACAATAGAAAACTAAAGGTCATAAGGACCATAAGGCTTTGATTTTTTTCTGAATTTCCTGGATGTGCTGCCAGTTGAGCACTAAGATTAGTGAAAACAGGAACACCACTGGAAGGTTGTGCACAGCCAGCCCCGTCCACCCTTTAAGCATAAAACCCGACCCTCTAGTGTCCTCCCATTTACAGCACAAATGGGAGAATAGCTTTATATACTGATTGTGAGTGGTTGTCTCTTATGTAAATTTATTTTAGTCTTTCTTTTTCTGTTATTAAGTTTTAGACAATAGAAAACTAAAGGTCATAATTTTAATTTTGTTAGTTCTTGCCAAAACTGTTAATCTATTATAGAATAAAAAGTCATGTTGAAATAGAGAATTTTGAAGAACTTAAAACTTTGGCAATAAAAAACGAAGGTCCTACGACAACTCCTTCTATACGAAGTAATCTGGTCTAAATAAAAAGAAATACATTGTGCCCATACCGCTCTTCACTTAGACAGTGCAATTGCGCTGCCTATGATTTTTGGACTATTCTTGAACAAATGGCTATTTCAAAATGGCAATAAGATGCATTTCGAGATAATATGACGTGTGTATGTGTTTGGGGGGGGGGAAGGGGCTGGCTGCCCTTCGATCAATTTTAATCTTAGAAAAGGCACTACAACTTCTGACTACCAATCCAATTAGCCCCTCGAAGGTTTATACGACCACTCTTTCTATAAAACCTTATATGCCCCCAGATTATAGCTTAAAGCCCTTCCCCTCTTGGTGGTGGGGGTTTTCCATCCTTAAAGATATAGGTTCCGGACTTTTCAACTACGCTGAACAAAATGACTATGTCAAAATTTTGGTTGGATGTGTTTGAGTAAATGATGGGCGTGGAGTAGGGCTGGTTGCCCTCCAATCACTTTCAACTATTAAAAAGGGCACTATCCCTTTCAATTTACAGCCGGATGAACCCCTTTCCAAGTTTTTAAGACAACTCGTACTATACGAAGTGCCCTGGTCAACAAAAAAGTAAAATAATAATACGCTGTGCCCACGTCACTCTTTACTTAGGCAGCGCCATTCCACTGCATATAGCATAGAAATGCGCATTACAATATGAATAATGCTCACCTCTTCAGATCTGAGTGCAATGCTGGGTTCAAAAATCTGCAGGTGGAACAAAATTAGATCTGGTCAGTTTGTTCTTTCGTCTCATCTGCTTTCGGAACTTCACTAACAACCTTAGACAGCTGGTCTTTAACGCATGAGACAGTTCGAAATAATCTTTGATTCGCTTTCCTCCAATTAACTTCCGGTATTAGTGCCCAATTTCATGTCTTCTGGTTCGAGATAGTTTGCAGGAGCTAGATCTACACAGAAATTTGACCCTGCTGACAGAATTCTCTGGTTACTTTTGAGCATTCATGTAGTAATATGCGCGTTATTTTGGAACTTCTAACCAACCTGTGGATCCTTGTGTCACTACTTTAAACAATACTGTCTTGGGAGTTGATAATCCCAATAATGTGAACAAGAAAATAGAGACAGGCCTTCATTACAAAATTATTCAAAGCTTGTTTTCACTGACTTCTCCGTGCTTGCCTTGTATGGAGCGCCCTCACTTAAGGTGTGACTACCGTGAACAATAATAAGACATTGTAACTTTCTAACAATCGTCTAATGGCTTCTTCAAAGCTAAATCGTCTCGTAAAAACCATCAATATTAACTGTTTCGTTCCAGCTTTAGCAAGCTTTTGGTGGTCGAAGAAAAATTAACTTTTTCCTTTTGCGGTACTGAAAATCTTATCATCCTTTTAAGATCGAAAAACGGAACTCTATCATTCGTTTGGCCTTTAAGAAGACCTAATAAGAATCCTTTCACCTCCTACAGTACATTGTGCTAACACCACTTTTGATCAATATTACCCTGATCTAATTTGTTTTTAAGGCTCCTTCCAACGTTTTGGGTCTGCATCGCTGATGAGATCAGTCATTTATTTTATCAATCAGGGGCAATTCCCTCTCATCTTTCTTTTATTTAATGAAAAGAGAAAATTGTTCTCTTCAGAATAAAAAAAAGAGGCACCATCGGTGATACTTGGCAAAATTATGACCTGACTCTCAGCATTGGAGCTGGGATGCACAAAAGCAACGAAATATTCATCCCATCGAAGTCAGTACTTTACTCCGTGTCAGAATCTAGGCAGTCAGGTTAAGAATATCGAGGATCTTTTTATTGTAATTTTTCTTTTCTCATTTTAAAGTATCATCCAGTAAGTATGCTATTATATGCGACAGGACGGAGAATTGTCGCTTGAACGAGGAAGGTAACAAAGGTGCACATTAAGGTTACCGGATTAAAAAAACTTCTGTTAATCAATTTCCATTTTTTAGAAGCAAACTACTCTTTCAGAAAATAGAGGGCTGACAGACCAGGTTTTGACCAAGAATGACTTGGCATAAACAGAGTTCTTACCGTTTGCGGTCAATGCATTCTGCTTCGCACACTAAAACCATCTGTCACATCCCAGAAGAATACGAAAGTGTACTAAAGTGTGAATGATGCTGACCTCTTCAAATCTAAGAGCAATACACAGGTCCAAAATTTTCAGTTCTAACAAAATTGGATCTAGTCCGCTTATTTTTTGTTTCATCTGCTTGCAGAGGTCCAAAAAGAACCTTAAGAGCTTTCTGTGAGCCCTTGGAAACCCATAAACTACTTTCCTTAAGGTAACAGTCGGTATTGGTGCCTAATTTCATGTATTTTAATGTGGTATAGTTCCGAAGAACTAGATAAACACAGAAAATGGATTTTACACACGATATCGCGTGATTTCTGACAAATTTCAGAGCAATAGCACGTATGTTGTTCTGGCACTTTTTATCAGCCTGTGCACTCCTGTGTAACCACTCTGAAACTCAATGTTTAGGGAGTTGATAATCCCAAGAGTATAGACGTAGGATCTCATGACAAGAATACCCAAAGCATTGCTTATTTTAGTGCCTTCTCCTTGCACACCCAGTATGCAGCGCCTTCGCCTAAGATACGACTACGGTTAAACAATAACAACGTATTTCAGGATTCTAACAACCATCTTTTAGATTCTTCAAATCTGACCTATCTCTTAGAAACAACCAATAGCAACAGTTCCATTCCAACTTTGATGAGCTTTTGGTGGTCATGAAATTCTTCAGTCGTTTTGGGAGTATGTGTATTGCAGTTTATGGTAACATGCACAATAAATTGAAACCAGTCTAGTAGGTTTTGAGCGCTGCTTAAGCGCAGAGTACCAACGAGTGACTTATCAAACCGATAGCAAAACAGGCAGCACTTTTGACTTGCAAAGGGCACCAAGTTCATGATTGAGAAGTTTGTTGATTGAAGCATTGTCATAGCCAATACAAAGTAATCAATTCACCGGAAAGTCATTATCTTTTAAATACTTTTTACTATGTCAGTAAGTACTTTCTGTCCCTTGGCTGTTGCATCCTTTATTGACCATTAATTAAAATTCCTAGGAAATTTTTATGCACGTCAATTTTGAAAATTGTGAAAAATAATTCCGACAACGAGAGTTATATAAAATTTAACTTTTAACTTATATTTAGGTCACGCTCATCAGTGTTTTCCCATGCGTAAAATGATTAGGCCTGTTTTTTCACTCATCAATGTGCTAAGATCTTACATCTTTTGTCAGAAAATGCTTAACAGTGAAATCTTTGAACAAAGATCTTACATCTTTGGTCGTTTTTGTGCAAACGCCTTTCATCATTCTGCTCTGATCAGCGGTCTGAGAACAATGATGAGTAGATCTTCAAAGTTCTCTCATCATTGTTCTATATGGCAAAATAGTGGCGGTCTTCACACTTTTCGCTAACATCAGTGAGCTGTGAGATCTTAGAACAAAGATGAGTTAAAAAACGATAATCTTTGCAAAAAGATGTAAGTTCTTAGATGTAAGATCTTAGTGCTAAGAAACGGGCCTATTATAAATTATTTTACTTCACAACAGTGATGCCAAACGTGGTACAATTATACTATTTTGGTACATTTCACCTCTACTGGTACAATTTAGTACAATATCATAAAATATGGTACAATTCACAAAATTATGGTAAAATTCAGTATTTTTATACCTATCTCTGTTTTCTTTCATCTAAAAATATTTTATTTCACCCTGATCTGTTCGGCATAGTCAAGATAAGAGACAAACAAGCAGTCAGTCACCTATTTTCCTTTTTCCGTAAACAGACACTTAACATCCGGTGTCCAAACGTCGACAAAAACATCTTTCTGTGTATCAACATCAAGTCTTACCGATTGAAAATAAAGCTATAATGATACTTGGATTCGTGATGGTTGAGAATCTAGTGGAATAAAAACAAAAGCCAACCACCCAAGGTGAATCTCCTCAGTTTGAAAATTTTTATTAAGGAAAAAGGACCCTGCTGAGAGAAATTAAAAGTAAGAAGAAATTAAAAATAAGGCGATCTAGCTCAACTATATATATATATATATATATATATATATATATATATATATATATATATATATATATATATATATATATATATATATATATATATATATATATATATATATATATATATATATATATATATATATATATATATATATATATATATATATATATATATATATATATATATATATATATATATATATATAGATATATTGTGGTACTCCTTCGTTATACCTACTCTTTTATATACTGCTAGTTTGGTTAATGCTAATGAAATAAAATAAGATGAATATATAATAGTTTAGAAACAAATTTGGGCTATATATTTGCGCATTAGATGGGGGAGGGTGTGGCAAAGCATAGCATATATTAAATACGTAACCTAACCTAGGTACCTCCCCCCCCCCAAAAAAAAGAACAATACTTTAAATGTTTTATACGCAATTAAAACCATGTTATACATTGTATTTCTCTACAGCGGTGTCTTGGATCACCCTGTAAAAACGGGTTTTTCGTCGCGTCTACAGTTTGACATTTATAAAAGAGTAGGTATAACGAAGGAGTACCTATATTACTATATATAACATAATATATTGTGCAAGGAAACCGGTCACGAAAAACCCGCCAGACGGGTTAACTGCAAGAGACCGCTATAGAGAAATGCAATGCAAAGCGTGGTTTTAATTGCGTTTACGATATTTAAACTGTTGTTTTTTGGGTTTAGGGGGGGGAGGTACTTAGGCTAGGTTAGGCTAGGTTACGTATTTAATATATGCTATCCTTTACCACCACTCAACACCTTGCTCTTTACGCTCAAGTTTTTTAGTACTTTTAAAAATGTATCTTAGCCTATTGTTCTAATTAAACGGTCCTTGTGTTTCAGGAGTCATTCTAACAGAATTGGAACAAAATTCAAACTTTAGCGTAAAGAGCGAGGTGTTGAGGAGGGAGTAACCCCCTTTATATACGTAATCATTTGTTTCTTTTTTAAGTTTTGATCTTGCTCCTCAATTTCAGTTAAAAAAACTTGTTTTTTTTTAACTTCTGATCGATTTTAAATAATGCCGAAATTCTCGAGACAAACTCCATAGAGTACCCCGCTCTCCTCGAACATATTCTCTAGAACTTTTAATATCATTAAACATTGATTTTAAGAAGAAGCAGTTAGTCCTCTTGTACAGACACTCGAGATGGACATTAGGCTACACGACATAAAAAAAACTTTTTCTAAGACTCGTCGCCCCGGTGTTTACTGTATAATATTTCCAGACAAGTTTACTCCCTGGAAAATTTCTTCCCCATGAACAATTTACTTGCAGGCACCCACCCAGCGGAAAATTTGTCCCCCCCCCACCCGCTAATGTATGAATACATCACAATAACAAACACTATGCCCAAACTATCCCCAAATTTATACCAAAAAGACCTATCCCCTGGAGCGGGGGGGGGGGGAAATCTTATACCTGAACGCATGTTTATTGGCTCTTTTAACTATGATGAACAAAATGCCTATCTAAAAATTTTGATCAGACAATTTTGGGGAAAAGGTGCGTGGGAGGGGGCCGAGCCCCCTCCCACGAACCTTATTGTTATAACCTAATTGTTATACCTAATTGTTATTGTTATACAGATCTAAAGTTCCATAGATTCCCTGTTGGAATTTACTTATTATGGTGCCCTTATGATTATCATGATGCAAAGTTCCTCCTAAAAAAAGAGTTCTAATACTTTCCGTGAAAACAGCCTGTTAAAACGGAAATGGTCTGACTTTTATGAGCGTACAACTTCATTGTTTGAGCTGTTGGGTTGACTGTTGTTCCCCTCTAATTAATGACTTTATTTTAGAACATCTGGCAGAAGTCAGTCTTTAAATTTATCCAATCAAGCCTTCGTTTATCCGGTTTATTCTATTAACAAATATGTGGAAAATCAGCAAATGCTCCATACCTTTAGCATTTTGTTATGTTTTACAAAGTGTATAATGACTGAAAATAGTGCAGAAAACAATTTTGGTTACAGCGAAAAATGTTATGGTTAGTTTTAAGACCATGAGGAGCATAATTTTTAGGATCAATAACTCGATGAAGAATGGAGTAAGATTTAAGGTACTAGAAAAGACAGAGTGAGACAAATTATCGAATTTCGTTTTTATTTGAGTAATGATCAGCCGTCTATTGACAGTTTTTACAAGCTTATTGGAAGACAGACGCCTCAGAATAAAATTTTATGCATTGACAAGGATCAGTCCTACAGGCCATATAATTGAAATTTCTTGTAGCCAACAACCAACAACGAGCTCCCAGAATGTTAATCGTTGTCTAGTTAGGAGAACTTCAGAAACATAGAGAAAAAAAAACCTGGCCATAGTTGGTAATAAAACCAGTGAAGAAGAATCTCATACATACTCAACAATTTTGACCAATATTAGAGAACAGTACTCTGAAGTGGAAGTTTTAGATCGAGACAAAAATATAAGAAGCCATCTGACTGTTGGGAGTATTGTTGCAGATTCATAGTTGAGCCAGTTTGCGAGCACTGCTGTAGAAAGGGAAGAAGAAATTCAGTCAAATAGCACAACTGCTATTGGTAGCTCTAGCAACAGTTTAGAAGATGACGAAACGCCTTCAGTTACTGATGAAGCAGAATCACACGTGACGGCTGCTGGAGCTAAGAAAGCTTCTACAAGGAAGCAGAATGACAAAAGAAAACTCACACCAAATTGGAATATTAACCTTGAAGGTAAAGAGTACATCGGAAAAGGGCACAGAGGGCAGCCTCACTGTATTCTGTGTAATACCGACCTATCAGGTAGTAGTTTTCATATTAGGCGCCACCTGAGCAATCCTACTCATTTCAAAAAGTTGTCTGCAACACTTAGTACTGCTCCCATGGTACAGTTCTCAATAAATAGTATAGAAACGAATGACAGGCTTCTAAGAAGTCAAAAAATCAGGCAGACCGAACTGATTTTAAGTGTATTTCTGGCAAGGCATAACTCGGCAATCATTATTATGAAAGAGCTTCCCGAAACCTTAAAAAGAGCATTTCCTGACTTGGATATTGCAAAGGGTGTTCAGTGTGGTCGTAAAAAAACTACATATGTGATTAATAAAATAATTTGAGAAGTAGCTTATGTGGACTTGTGCAACCTGATGAGAAAGAACTGTTTTTCGGTAATCATTGATGAACCACTGATGTGAGTAATTCAAAAAGCCTAGTTGTTGTTATTCGTCATGTCGATGAAGTAAAGGAAGCTAAGAATTGTGGATCAAAGAAAGTTGTGAAGGACTCATTCTTGCAATTGGTTGAAGTACAGCAGTGCACAGCTAAAGATATATATACAGTGTTAACAAAACTTCTGTTTAAAGAGATTGGAGTGCCAAAGCAGAATCTGATTGGTTTGGCATAAATTAATGCATCTGTGATGATGGGAGTGCAATGTGGTGTGTAAGCAAAGCTTTTGCTGGATTTACCAAACCTATTTGTTCTTGGGTGTACATGCCCCTCCATCCATTTGTGTTCCAGTGCAGCAAGTCATAAGCTACCTAGAGACGTAGAAGAATTCTGTCAAGACGACTACAATTTAATTGACAGAAGCCCCAAAAGGGCTGGTGAGTTTGTTGAAATGCAGAAGTTCTTGGAGCTTGACGAACCCAGAATTCTGCGCAATGGCACAGCTAGGTGGCTTTCCCGACTTCCAGTTATTATGCGTTATCTCGAACAATGGGATTGTTTGATTCTTTTTTTCCGGAGTGAAAGCTTTAAAGATGGAAACAAGCCATCCAAAGCCTCAGCTATACTCGAAAAATTGCTCTCCCCTATATTCAAAGCTTATTTTGCTTTCCTCGCATATATCCTACCATTTGTTACTGACTTTAATCGGTTTTTTCAGTCACAGGATACCCAAAGTCATATATTCTACAGTCGAATTAATGAGCTGCATATAACTATTATCGACCTCTTCATGACGTCGAGCTACGGAAAGACGACAGAGACACCTTTGATACAGCTCTAGGACCCACAGCGATTCTGAGACATGAAAGAAGTAAACTGTGGCAGTTTTGCAAATGTTATGTTTATTAACAATAAAATTTTGTTATTACCTGCAATTACCTTCAAAATGGTGTTTGCCGAAATATTATAAAGCTGAGCAACGAAATTAGGCAAAGGTTTTCATTTCACAATACTCGTCGGTTAAAAACTTAGACAGAGTGGACCTAAAGATAGCTTTTTCTTCTGACAACTCAAACTTAATCATTGTCTCACTACTTGTCCAATTTCAAAATTTGGACAATGAGAATGATGTGGAAAACATTGCCAAAGAATGGAAAAGGCTGCCATTTTGCGCTGATCTCAAGAAATGTTCAGATTCTGACCCAGTTCATTTCCTGTTTAAAGGACTAGAATGATGTGATGTTCCTTAATTCAAAATTTTTTCATTCTTGGCTGCGTTGAACAAGAATATACTTCTCTTAGTATATTTTTTTGATTCTCCGAAGAAGGCGATTTCAAGTGTTAATTTGAACAAAATAAAGTAGTAAAACAGACTTGCATTAATTAACCTAGATGCCTTTCTGGGTACTAAACAGTTCGTTATAAAGAAGGGGAAAGCCTCCAAGATCATAGTGACACACCCCAAGTGTCAAAATACTGGAAAAGGGTACAGAAAATCTGCAACTGCAAGTGCCGCCATGGCTTCTGACCCAGATAGTGATGTTTAATGTCATATTTTTAATCATTTTCTGATGTATAGCTTTTTTAGTATAGAGTAGTTGGAACCTCAGATAACCAAAAGCTTATAAAGCCAGTTCCAGTTTTAAAAATAGAAGATGCCGTTATCTAGATGTTTAAGGTGACTTAAAAAATAGTGAATGACATGGTCTCTATTGTACCATTCGTGGGGATTTATCAAACTCGACCTTACAAGGTGAGTGGAGTGTAACGGGGTCAAAATTCAAAACCTCAAAATTTTCCAGTTAAAGTTACTCAAGTAAAATAAAATCACCCAAAATATGAAACTAAAAATTCAAGTAACCTACAGATCGAGTAAGGCTTGAGCGTTCAATTTAAAAAGCAGCAAAACAAATGCACATTATACAGACGAACTTTGTAAAAAATTTTCCCACAGAAAATGTAATAGCAATAAACAAATCCGCTTCTGCGTCACCAAAGTATGCAATAAATATCAGTGTGACCAAATCTTACATGACAGGCGACCAACAATAGAATTTAAATCTTAAGAGCTTGAATTCCCAAACTATCAAGAGAAGGTAGAAAGTATCATACAAAAAATAGTCACTAGAGATACAAAAGTATTTTCGCGCAATCTAATTGCATTGTTCTGAAAACTAAGTTTAGGACTATGTATTCCAATGTAACAAAATTGTATTGTTCCTTAACAAATTTCACAGTGATAAATTTTAAGCCATCTGGAATCTAGTGACATATCGCTAGCAAAAAAATTACAAAGTAAAACTTTGTTTTGTCGAGAAAAATTCCTAAGTGAAGTCTCAAAGTTATAAATCGTATCAAAATTCAAGTAGCCAATTGGTGTATCCCTGTCCAATAGTAATATAGGAGATACCACGAACCAATAGGATCAATGTAACATGTGTTTTAACAACGCCTGAATGTAACCCCCAGCGAAATCGGAGGGTATAGTTGCTTAGAAATTAGCAATTTTTAGAACATGTTTTTAGAACATGTTTACAGTGATTCTTTAAGAACAATTTTAATGTAAGTGATCGAACTACTGCATTGTATATGCCCCAGTCTATAACATTGCCCTAGTGTCTATGACTGTAAAGTGTTATTCATATAATATTGATATTCCTGAAACAGCTTTGTACTGCTAATGTGAGTAACAATAAATACATTACTTTCTTAATTTTGTCTCTTTATATTAGTATTTCTCAAGATAATTAGTCCTTGTGGCTCCAACCGCTCCCCAAGGAACCTGAATCCTATCGATCTGATTTCGACTCAGTATGGCCATTAATATATGCTCCCCGTTTGATTCACTATTTTAATCCCCCGCTACACGAAGCTCCCCCGCAAACTAAAGTATAAAATATAAGCAAGATATAAGGAATACCACCTCATAATGATAGAAAAAAAGAACTAATAAAGAAAATCCCCTCATTAAAATATATGAAATGGAATAAACGAAACCCCCCCCCCCCCATTAGAATTGGTGCGGCGCTGTTTAAAGGAGCAAAACACAAGGACAAAATTTTCCAAAAAAAATTATTGAGAAATATTACGCATAGAGAAAGTGCAATATTTTGTGCAGTATTTGAAGTGCAATATTTTTTTAGGCCTAAGTCCCCTTAAGATAGTAATAAAAAAATAGTATACTCCCTAAGAAAAATATATATAGAATCCCCTCATAAGATAACAGAAAATTTGGAAGTGTCAAATTTGAGTTATATAAAAAAAAAACAGTGCCGAATTTTAATTATTTTTGAAAAAAAAACTAGCCAATATGTCATTAGATCCAAACGAACAATTGCTAAAACAAAAACTTATTGCCAAAACAGTGGAAATTTCAAAATCCCTTCCCTCATATAACAGAGACTCAGATGTAGATGAATTTAGCATCCAATTAAACCAATTTGTAGAAGTAACTAAAACGGACTTAAAATCATTAGTTAAAATTATTTAATTACTTACTTAAAATCATTATGTTATTAATGACACGTAAAGGGCAAGCATTAATATTTTTAAACCAAATAGAGAGCACCATAGGGGAAGATAACAACCTTCCAATAAACTCCATAGAAAAATTGCTAAAAGCGTTCCAAGAAAGATTTGTTGAAACCAGTTCAACACACAAATTAAAGCACGGAACTGTATGTTTCGACGAAACCCAAAATGTTAAGGAATTTCTACACAAAGTAATGGTATCCATAGAGGCTAAATATGGGAAAGAATCTGGTCCCTTATATGATAAAATTGTACTAAATGCTTTCTTGCAAGGATTGAGCCCCAAACTGTACCGAATGTTAGTTTCAAAAATATTAAAACATTAGAGCTGGCAGTTCAAGAAGTAGAGAGAATGATTGAAATTGACAAGATTGTGGCAAATCACAATAAGTCAAGAATAAATAATATAGGAGAATCAACACCGGGACGATCACGAGGAATTTCACCGGTATTTTTCTCGAGAGATAATTCACCAAAACCGAACCAAAATAGATCTTCAACCCCTACCAGGCAAAGAATGGTACGTTTCATAACCACAAACACGGCAAACTACGCAAATAACCCCCCAATTATATGCTACGCATGTAATAAACAAGGGCATATTTCCGGGGAGTGCCTTACTAAAAACCACTATACACCAACAACCCCCAGTCTTAATAACCGTTTGTTCGGGAGAACAAACTTAAATGCCAATGGGTTAGGAAGGTATAGAAGTAAACCCCCACGCCTCCCATCGTTCCGCAACCCCTACCAACCTCGATTGGAATACGCAAACCCTTCCCCCAAGCGACAAAATAATTATCGGTTCCCCAATCCAAATACGCGACAAAACATGCACCAATTCAATTCACGGACAGTGTATCCTACTAGATTTAGCAGGAATACAAATGATGACAGAAGATATTTTTTCCCGACGGGTAGAAATTTTTCGTCAATGCAAAATGAAAAAATGCCGCGAGCCGACGGCACAAGAAATTCCAACCCACGTAATAATACGTGGCAACCAAGACAATCAAATGTCAATCAACTTGCTAGGGAAGTTCCCACCGAGCCCCAATGTCAAACACCAACCTATCAAATAAATGCACAGGGAAACGAATCAGGCCCCCAAGAAGATTAACCGGGACCCTGGAGGCCACTATTTTTTATAGGTCTCATTCAGTAGTGGTAACTTCTTTAAGAGATAATAATGTTATATTACCTATATTAAGCGATTTTGGTATCGCAAGTATTTATTTTAAAGTCTTAATAGATTATGGTGCATCGGTTAACAAAATAAACTAGAATGTATTCAATAGATTACAAGTATATATTGAGTGACGGAAAAATTTTAATATTCCCAATTCAAGTAGCGTCACAGATCATAGACTGGAAGCAACAAGCTCCATATGCCTAGATGTGACAAAAGATAATAGAATCTTTTCTAAAAACTTCATAATATGCAAGAATTTCCCATATGAGGCTATAATCGGTGCTAATTTTTTAAAATCTAATAAAGTGTTATTAGATATAGCGAATCATAGACTCGTATATCCATCCGATCCTATTCTCCGACGCGTGGAGAAAGGGGAAGCAACAGTGAATAGAATAAAGTCCTTTGTACCCCGTTTCTTGTCTTGTAGGAGAAACTCAAGCAGCAAATGGATCGAGTCAATAAAAACAAAAATAGGGAAAATGCAGGAGCGTAGGCAAACAGAAATAAAGAAAATAGCAGAATTATGGAACGAGATAATAAATCTCAATACTGTCCCCTTACAGCCAACCCCACAAGCGGAAGGTTTGACACTCCAAACGCCAATCTTAACTTAATAGAGAATGACTCGGAAGAAAAATATTATGGATTCGCGGTGCGTAAAACAAAGATCCCCCCCAAAAAAATGCAAAGAGTTCAAATCTCCCAAATGGTCACCCCCGTAAACGACAACTCCGAAATTTGGTTTGCATCCCCGCGAGGAGAAATCCCAGAAAATCTATTTCGTGAAGAACAGATCATTTTATATGAGAAAGGAGAAGGTTTTATTTGGTTGAATAATACACATGAAAATGATACGATTACATTAAAAAAGGGAAAGTGCCTCGTTGAAATACAAGTGATTTCCGAGTGCGAGCTGAACGAATGGAAAAACTCCAAGAAAAGCTTAGTTAATAGCATTGGTGTTAGTAATCCAAGGAATAGGTACCCACTAACAAGACCCCAATTTTTTGAAAAATTTAAATTAGATAATATCCAAGATACTGAATTACGAGAAAAATTATGTGAATTGCTCTGGAATCTTAGAGATATATTTTCCACTTTTGAAGAAGACATTGGATTGATACCGTTCAATGAACATTTTATCCAAACTACAGGGTTGCCTGTAGCTAAACAACCCTGTCGCATCCCTCATCCCTTCAAAAATTGGTTAAAAAATAAAATCCGCGACTTAGAAAGAAACAATATTATACGCCCAAGCCTAAGCTCGTATTCGGCCCCTGTTATACTAGTGCCAAAAAAGAACAAGGGCCTTAGGCTTGTAGTAGACTATAGACCACTGAACAAGCAGGTAGTCAGTGACAAATTTCCCCTGCCCTGAATCGACGAAATCCTAAACTCCATCTCAACCAAAAATAAATATTTTATATCCCTCGACCAAACACAAGGTCATCATCAAGTTAAGATAGCAGACAATGACGTTTATAAAACGGCGTTTTCTACGAAAGAGTGTGGCTCTTATGAATATTTAAGAGTACCCTTCGGACTTAAAACTAGTTCGAGTGCACTATGTAGACCTCTGTTACATTTATTACGAGGTGTAGAGAATATTATTCATTTTGTGGATGATGTGATCTGTGTAGGAGAAACCCCAGAGGATCATTTAAACACATTAGCCAAAGTTTTGAAAAAATTTAGAGAGGGTAATCTAAAATGTAGACCTGAAAAAGTAAATTTACTTCAATCCAAAACAAAATTTCTGGGAGTGATAGCGACTCGAGGTCAAATATCACCAGATCCTGAAAAAATAAAATGTGTAGAGAATCTCAAACCTCCGAAAACTATAAAACAATTGTGAGCAATTCTTGGTTTAACCAGTTATTTTAGAAAATTTATACGTAACTACGCCCAAATTGCAAAACTCTTAACGGATCTAACTAAGGGAACCCCCCAAAGTATTACCTGGTTGCAGGAAGCTCAAACTTCCTTAGATCCTCTCAAGAAAGCACTTACTTCCGAACCAGTATTGTCGCTACCAGATTTTGAAAAAGGACAATTTGTAGTCACCACTGACGCCTCAGCTCTGGGCATCGGTGCAATCATTTTCCAAGTAATCCCCGTAGAAAACTACCCTAATCCACTACAGAAACCCCCTCAGTATAGAGAGAAAGTCATATGCTATTCAAGCAGAACTCTATCGAAAGGCGAAAGCAGTTATTCTGCAACACAATTGGAGCTACTATCTATAATCTACCATTTAGGCGAATTTAGATATTATTTAGTGGGCCGAAAATATAAGTTGCGTTCGGACCATAAAAGCTTACAGTACCTAAGCACATTCAAAAATCCAACTGGAATCTTAGATAGATGGATAATGAAAATCCAAGATCTGGATTACGAATTTGAACATTTGACCAGTAAACAAAATGCCCCCTGTTATTACTTGAGTAGATACCCCGAAAATAACTCCTCAGATAACGAAAATAAACAAATAAATGCCAATAATCCCAGTAAACGAAAACACAAGAAGAATAAGCCAAAATTTCAAATAGAAGAAAACCAGACTAATGATTGCCCCTTATCGCTGGCAAACATTAAAAGAAACCAAATTAAGGATGAAATGTGTTCGACTCTCATTATTATTTTTGAATTTTGATAACCTACCCGTTAAGTTCAAAGCCCTAAAAATTTAAATTGATAATTTTTATTACGATTTAGACGAAGAAATCCTTTGCAGAATAGTAACAGGTGATACAAATAGAAACCAAACCTTGATAATACCTGTATTACCCCAAAAACTAATAATACCAGCCTTTGAATATTTTCATTCAGATACAGGCGGACACTTGGGAATCACGAAAACCAATCACAGATTAAAACAAATATTTCTTTGTTCCTTCAGCATTAACCAAACTCAAAGACTTCATAAACAATTGCGAATCATGTAATTTAAGAAAGAATCCCCAAACTTATCCCCATCCCCCAATGGGAAGAGTGCCGGTAGCGAGGTTTCCTTTTGACATTGTTTCATTTGATTTATATGGAACCAGTGGAGGATTACCTGTTTCCAACAGAGGCTATACTTTTATTCTTTCAGTCATAGATCACTTTTCCGGGTTCACTTTTGCCAAAGCATTGAAAAATCAAGGCGCATACGCTACGAGTAAAGCGTTAGCAAAAATATTTTTAAAATTTGGCGTCCCTAACAAAGCTATTAGCGATAATGGAAGTAATTTTTTTTCTAAAGTAACAAAATATTTAATAAGTTTTCTTAACATAGAGAAATTGGTGACCTCCCCCTACCATCCCCAAGCTAATGGGAAAATTGAAAATAGGCATAAAATATTTTACAATGTCTTGAGCTTTTATACAAAAGACAACCGAAACGATTGGGAATAATATCTACCTTACTTAACCAATGTAATTAATACTGCCTATTCAGAAACAACTAAAGAAAGTCCATTTTATCTTTTATTCGGACGCGATTTTAAAATATCCTATCAGGAAGTTATAGAATCCAGACAATATTACAATAATACAGGGGACTACAAGCAAGATTTTATAAATAGAATGAGGAAAAACTAAAAGGTTGTAAAACAAGAATTAGAAAAATTCAAGATGAGCCAAGAGTTGAAAAACGAACCCAAGTCCAAGGGGAACATAAATTTTAAGGTAGGAGATTCTGTCTACCTAAAAAATGAGGCCAAGATAGAAAGCAAAAAACTTTCCATAAAATATTCGGGACCTTACAGAATTATCAAAAAATACGACATTGATTTCACTTTTAAGATAATAAACCCTGACAACGGAAGAATATATAAGGCAAAAGTTAGCTGAATAAAAAGGGGCAAGTACCCGGACAGATGGGCACCGAAACCCTCATCTACCGATTCTTCAAACGTGAAAAATTAATTTCCCAAGTCAAGGCTAGCCGAGCTAAAACCTTTCAATTTCAAACAAGACTATTTCGAGAATGATAGCGACGAGGAAAACTTTGAAGAATTTCTAGCCATGAAAAATCTAGTCATCCCCAAAAGAAAATCTTTAATACCAGTAGCAATAAGAACCCCAAAAGGTCCAAAAAGTTCATCATCAGAAAGCTCTGAAGTGTTAGACTATAACCTGTCCCAAAAACCCAAATTTTTCCCGATATAATTTCAACCCCTTGTCCCCCCAAAAGATTTCCAGATAATATAGTATCACCAGCAACCCCGATAGAGAGGCCTCTATCGTTGAAGAATGAATTAAATAGAGCTATGGAAACCCCGGGTTTAAAAATAAAGAAAACTCCACCCAGGGAAACGAATAAAAAAAAATTGAGAGAAACTATGGACATCATCAATTAGCTTATAAAAACAAGGCAAAGTACCTTGTCTTTGACCCAGGAATACCCTGAAGATGAAAATCTAGAAACAATATCACCATATAACGATATCCAAAGTCAAGCCCAAGGAATCATCCTCCTTGCGATATACCATGTTACAAAAAAATACCTTACCCCCCCCCCCCCCGAGGATATGGAATTCAAACAATGGAGACACTCTCCACAAACATTCGACTCCTCTCAGAGTTCTCAAGAATCTTTTAACTCCCCCGAAACAGGAATTCAGCTCGAAGAAATGGAAAATAAACCCTCTACTTCGAGAGGAGACGAAATATATGAAGCAAGGGCAGGTGATACACCTAAATTGCAAAGGAATACCCCGGAAAGCTCCAATGATGAATCCTCAGGGACTAGTTCTACTGAATTCGACGATGAATCAGCTCCTGACGAACCCCAAGATGCACAAAAACGAAAACCGGCTTCTGCCGCAGCTCATGCAAAGTAAGTTAAATTAAAAGGTCAAAAATTCTTATTAGAACAGTACATAAAATTTGACCTAATCTTTATGGTAAAGTCTAAAAAGAATAAAACGTCAGAAGGTGAACAGGAAGTTACCACAAAATCTGGCAGAGTAAATAAAAAAGCAGATAAATGGAAATATGTCTAGAGATCAAGTACCCCAAAAACTAAAAAAAAAATGTTAAAAAGAAATGAATAGGTTGAATAAGCAAACGAAACCTTAGAACAAACATGCATGGATACGACACTTCTACGAAACCTATCCGTAAAAGGTCGAAGGAAATTAATAATTAATTTTTGCAGATAAACTGAATCCCGGCTTGATAAAAAACACCTGAAGATAGAAGCAGAACAAGAATTGTTCAACCCCTCCTCCAAAAAAAATACCTAGTGCCACCTCGCTACAGGCGGAACGACTATGGACCAGCTATTTCAGATACGATCGAAACTCCTAGACGCCACGGCAAAATTGATAACAGAAAGACTGAGAATCGAGGATATGATAAAAGCCATACTTAAATCTCTTAGTGAAGTTAAGGCTTCCAAAGAAAAAATGAAAAAAAAATGAGATCCTAGTGACTAAACAAATGGATAAATTAATCGAGACTGAATTTAAGGAAGTTAAAGAGCAGACCGCCAAAATCAAGGATGAAATGGAATCAATAAGTGACGCCACACTTGTTATGGGATATAATTATCTCGATAAGGTCCTAAAATTACAAGTGCTATATAATAAAATGCAAAAAATTGGTAAAAAAAAGTGTAAGATGATAGATACAATACAGTTCTATCCGCTGCGATAGCGGTGCAAGAAGCACTGGCCCCTGAACAAGTGAAGCTCCTAAACCTAAAGCATGAATATGACCACTTAAAAGCAAAGAAAGAAATAATTAAACTACAACAGGACAGCTTACAGAGACAACTGAAGGAAAACCAAGCCGAAATCAACAGAGAATTGCAAAAACAAAGAGAATTCTGCTCAAACTTAGAGAAAATGGTGGCGACCTATTTCACAGTTGAAATTGACCTACCCCTAAACCCCCAATTGGAAAATATTCTTGATAACAATTACAACGAAGGGCCATCACAACCCTTGTATTTCACAATCTCAAATCATGCCCGGCATCACCATATAAAACCCCAAATGGAGTCTATTCAACAAAACCCTCCAACGGACAATAACGTAACTATGAGGACCCAATACCCCAACGGTCAAATAAATGATACAACTGGCCAGGACTCCTCAGAGGTCTCTTCACCACAAAGAACGCCCAAAACGTATCCGTTACCAGACGATACAGAAAACTAAGAAAATATTAATTATGGCTGTTAATTAAATTCAAAAAGGAGGTAAAAGTTCTTTTCTCGATTAAATACAAAAAAAGAAATATTTTTTTTACAAGTTTAATATAGTAAATTCCGTAAGCAAGGGTATAGCGATAATCTAATATCAACGTGCGCGATCCACGTTAAACTAGAGGACTTGTATTTCTGCTGAGCAGAATATAGTATTTCCTGAATTTTGGACGAAACAACATATTATGAATTCAGCCGTAGTCCTAGTTTTGCCTGTCCCGGGTAGCCCCCGGAGTAGGTAAATATGAGGATCACTAGGGATCACTTGACATATAATTGAATTTAGTGCATGAGGATACTTCCATGTGCTGGATTCAATTGTGTGCCAATGCAAAACCCCAAATCGCAATAATTCAAAACTTGCTTTTGATCTTAATGGAGTATTCAAATGCGGATCTGAGGAGATTTTCGGTGTGTCTATCCTCGAAAGGCTTGATTAATTTTGTATTTCGAGGTTTGATATACTGAGGGTTCCTTTAGGATCGATCCTACCTCATCTGAAATTAATTTTATTTGACAACATATCCAAATTCAAAAAAACGCACGCGAACAAGATAATCAAACAAAAGGTCAAGTTAGACAATTGGTCAAACGTAAAACCTTATTTTAGCAATATCCTGTTAGTATCATTAGAATTATCATAATAGCCAATCATAAGACACGCGACGTTCAACCACCCAAATAATAAATAACCGCTTCTAACAGTAAAAACTCAAAAAAAAAACTTAACCCGAATATCAAGAAAAAAACATTCCTTCAAAGAATATAATAATATAAGTCCGAATTTAATCACAAGAAAAGATGACAGGAAGTAACAACCCTAACTTGCTGCAAAATTTAGAAAATACTAGACAACCTAAAGTTCTTATTCGGCAAAAATATGTACGAGTCGTTATCGCATTAATTATAACCAAGGTTTCTCAGTTTGGTAATTAGCGGTAATGCAATAATCAAGCATATATATATATATATATAAGGGTAGTAACGATGTGAGGCATGCTGTGTTAGTATGTAGGGACATAATAGTTAACCGAGTCATAAATATAGAGTTTCTGTCAATATAAATATCAGAAGCAGGTTTGACTAATCTTCAAATTTGTCCATATAAGCCTACTAAAAGAAAAAAAAATCTGTTGCAAAATTATCGAATCTATATATGAACTCAAGAATTAAGCAAAAATTCACTAATTGTTATAAGTAAAATTATATCTTTACCTTGGTGACATAAGTGGATATTTAATCCATATATAAGATATGTGATGATGAGAAGATTAAATTATAAAAAGAAAACCATCCTTTATCAGCGAAATAAAAAGGTTCTTCTGAGGCCTAAAATAAAGTTAATTATTTAAAGAATCCCTGCAAATCACTAAGCGAGACCCAAAAAAAATTCTCTTTTCGCAATTTTTTACTAAATTAATACCACTTCTCTTAACGTTATAAATCATTTATGCACTTCAAGTAACCCTATGTAAAATGCTATTTCTTAGGAACCACTTCTCACGTTAAAACTAAAGAAGGGCTTTGATACAAATAGAAACCAAAAGTATTCCTTCAAAAAAAGTCAGCAAAAAAAAGAGCCCCTAAAAATTGCTTTAATCATCTCCCATAAGCTAAATGAAAAAATAACGTTATGGCTTTTCAAAAAAAAATCATACTATTTACCTCAAATGTCATTAATCACGTACACAGTTCAATTTACCCCATGTAAAGCGTTAATACGTTAATAAATCACCGCCCGTAACTTCCAAACGCGTTCAAGAAACCACAAAGATTTATGACAATTTAGTCGGTCCATCTAAGCATATTTTCTTCGAATTAAACTACTTTCCCTTTTCATTTTTTTTATTAACAATAAAAATAATTGAACCGTATACTGTTGTATACTTTGAGCTACTTTAATATTTGTAATGAGCTGTCTTTTTGCCTGAAAATAAAGATCATAGGAATGACTAACTTACTGCGCTCAAACGTTCATTAAATACCAAAAATTCCAAATCCAACTTCAGCAATAAGATAAAATTACCCCCGAGCAAATGAGAAGATTATAAAATATCGCTTGGCCTCGAACTATTGATATCTTCTATGTATATCTTTATTTATATAAATATTTGATTACATTTTGATTATATTTTGGTCTAGTATAATCTAAAAATACATGACATAGTGTCCTAGCCAGTTTCGATACCTAAATGAACAAAGAAGAATAATCGCTAGAGAATTGACGCAAAACAAAAAAAAACAAAAAAGATCAATACCCTGAACGTAAAAATAAATCAAAATTGTAGAATTTAAAATACTAATTTTGGCACGTAAATTTCAACCTATAGAAATACGATATAATCCTTAATAGAAGATAAGTCCGTAGATACAAACAAAACCTCAAGGGCAGTATAATTCTCAAGCTATAAAAATAAGCACAGAAATGCGCAAAACATGGGAAAACATGAAAAGAAAAAATTTATGGCCTTAGACTATTGATCCCTTCGGATTGTTGCATTTCTTGCGTGGCATAATCTAAAGTAAGTTCACATATCTTGTAAGTCAAGTGTGACAATCACCTTGAAGAAAGTTATTTCGACAAGCTGTCCCCGTAATCGAGGAACTAATCACGTGTCACTCGCGCAAATTAGATAGTCCTGAGAAATAAAAAGAGGAACCTTCCATAAGTCAAAAGTACATGAAATTAGCTATCAAAGTTCTAAAATATCGTATCTGGGAGTCACAAAAAAGACAGAAATAAAGCAAAGAAAAAAGGACAAATATTGATTAATTTTTGACTTTTGATGGCCCTCTATAGAGAAAGTATTTTTGCTGACAAAATTGTTGTACCATAGATTAAATTTGTAACTAACGCTTAGCTAACTGAACCATTAGTTTTGTCATCACTAGCAAAAACAGTAGAACGCATACAGCCGGTAGGCACAGGGCAAAATAATCGTCAAAAACCCTGGCAATTGTATCAATAAATTTAGCTGAAAATGCCTTAAAACGAATTGAAACAATCAAAAGTAAAACCGCGCAACTAGAATAACAAGAAGCTACCCTAAGAAAATACGAATAAGGAAAAAAAAAATCTTTCTAGGCTAGATGGTTACTTAATTTTCGAAAGAATTTTGCAACGTAATTCAGAAATAATCACAAACCTATAAGTCAAATGCGAGAATCGCCTCGACTAAAACTATTTGCTTACAATCCAGGAATCAGTAGTATATTATATATATATATATATATATATATATATATATATATATATATATATATATATATATATATATATATATATATATATATATATATATATATATATATATATATATATATATATATATATATATATATAATATATATATATATATATATATATATATATATATATATATATATATATATATATAAACAGGCAGTTTACTGAAATAGCTTTCCAAAAACCAATTATTGAAATCCTAAAATATCATAACCCGTAAAAGATGCAAGTCCCGCAACATGTCATCCAGACGAGTAGGTCAAAATTGGACGAATATAGGCCTGCCAATGCACAGACCAGCAGCCAAGATTAATCAGAAACTAACCAATTAATGTACAAATAAGCAAATTCTCCCAAAAATTATCGTAATTCGTAAACGCTCATACAATAACAACCACGGTATTTAATAAATTTTTACTAACCTTATGAGCTAGTCACGGCCTTCGATCCTTGCTAAACTTTATCCCCCAAAGAAGAAGTGTAACATAGTAAACGGCATTTTATTCATGAAAATCAAACTTTACGAAATGCATGCTATTTAAGAGTTCAAAAAAATATGTATTCACTAAGGCACGTATGAGTCCGAACTAAAGTTAATAAAAGAAAAACGAACATTTATACGAGGTATCAACGAATCAAAGATAGTTTCTAATGTAATCGAACAAAAGTTGAAGTCGTAAATTGCCGAGATTTTATGAATAGATGAATAGAGTCACACCACCTGTAACGTACTATAACAAGGGCCCAAAGTTAAAATTTGTTTTTTGTTCAAAAACACGTTTGAATAACCCTGAATTGAAAGATATAACAATAAGGCTTAATACCCCTAGAACTTTCTCTTCAAATCAAATCCCTTAAAGAAAGAAAAACGAGCAAAAATGGGGTTTTGATAGGCCAAATGAAGATACTGAAAAAACAAAACGAATATTTCGAAAGGACAAACGCCTCTCTCCTTCAGCGATAAAACACAATATGCAACGATAAAAGCCAAAAATTGAAATAATTAAAACTAACTACCTAAAAACCATAAACGTGAGTTATTTGCCAATATCCGCGATTTGCACAAAATCCAAAAAAAAACATGAACTGCCATTGACGGATACTAGCGAACAACTGAAAAATGAAAGGAATCAATTCATTCACTCGAAAAAACAAAACGAACCAGCAATTAAATAAGTTGGAAAACTAGGTCATTTGATTTCGGATTTTAATTAAGGCATTTCTTGCAGACACCCTTTGAGACCTAAGGGTTGTTCACGTTTGATTAAGTTTGATTAGATGACTGGGAAAGTGGTTCAAGGTTTATTTCATGGATTACTAACGTATCGGCTTCTCTTTTGAGAAAACCGAAATATGAATCATTTATTCTTAAATCACCGGAATCTCTGTTTAAAGCTAGACCTAAATGTTGGTATTTATAAATTTCAACAGCTTCTCTGTAGTGCTGGACAATACCTTTATCATGTGAAATAAGACTAGCTTGATTAAACAAAATAGTATGGTCTGGTTTTTCAAAATGTGCTCTGCAAGGGCAGAGTCAAAATTTTCTGTTTTTTCCGCTTTTTAAGTGTATTATTAATTGAACTAGAATGCTGAGTTAATCTATCTGTTAGTCGCTGATTAGTTCTTCCGATATACCAAAGACCACACGAACAAGGAATTCTGTAGACACCTGAGTTTTCACCTATCGAGATAGGGTCTTTACCTTGATAAATTTGGGACCTGATAGTTTTTCTGGGTCTATAATAAGTGTAAATGTTATTTTTCCTTAGATTTTTTGAAATGTGGTCTATACCAATTAATTTAAAAATATATACCAATTAATTTAAAAATTAAAAAAAAGCCACCCCAAAACCATTACAACACTCTGATAGCTTCAAACTTGTAAGATATCGCGATTCAACTAAAAAAAAGTAACAGCGAATATAGGTAATGTTATAATCAATTGTATGAACCCCCCCCCTTGCCGCGTGGCACTTTCGTATGGCCCCTTCGTGGCACTGACGTGTGGCGCCACGAAATAAGAGTAGGCAAATCGAACAGATTCCTCTCAGAAAAGTAATGAGTCAAAGCATAATACTACTTGAATGACTTATAAACAGAAGGAAAGAGAATAGTAAAATTGGAAAAATATGACAATTCTAAGTCTTGTGGAAACAAGACTAGTCCATGCTAAACTAAAAAAGAAATAGTCACGCAGGCTAACTTTACGATTAAAATAATATAAAGTAAATAAATTTTTATACCTTATGCAAGACGCCTAGTCAAACGCATATACATATCCCTGCAAAATTTTAGGTAATATTATACATCTGCCATGTGGCACTATCTCTGCCACAAAAGCAGAATGGTTAGACTTAGTAGATATTAACTATATAAAGGGATAAATCCCAGACTAAACGCAGCTGTTGGCACATTTGAAGGCGAAAAACCGGGCCAACAACCCGATTTCTGTCTGTTCATCCCGAATATAGAAACACGATGTGCCCTACATAGCCCAGTAGAGTTATGATTAAAATATTATATGTTTGCAAAATAATGCCTTCCTTTTACAATATTGTGAAACTGTTGCCTAGATAAGTTTCTCGTACCGAATGATTTTAACTTCACAATAAAATAAAATAATTGAGTTTTATATACCGCGTTTTGCACAGTTTAATTTCCATGTCTTTCAGTCGCATTTCCAATTATTTTACAACAAAAGGATTACAGCTTATTGTAACTTATTACGTTTAAATTGGGACTAAACTAACTCTAATTCACCAATAAGTTCACTACAAAACGTAAATATATCTTAATTTCGTTTAGGGAATACGAGGTAATTAAATTTTTATGCCTTACGCCATGTTTAACAAAATTGTTAGACAATATCACGCGCGCATATAAATACCTCTGCCACGTGGCACTATCTCCGCCACTAAATCAGAATAATACAACACATTAAACATCGATGAAATATTCATTTGAACTGTAAAACTTATTCCTCATTAACTGGACTTCGTATTCAACCAATTTTAGCGTAATTCTGAAATGACCTGAAATAAGGCGTTTATTCCTACGTATTCTGACGGTATTATTTGAGTAAACATCAAAGTACAACTCTTCATTCGATTCAACTTGAACAATAGCTATCAAAATAAGAAATTAAGGAAGAACCGCCCTCACTATAAAATAAATTAACTCCCTTTAAAAAACTCGTTAATCAAAGCTGACTAAAATGTGACAATAAACAAAAACACCTTACAGTTTAATAGCTTACTATTGCTTTATGCCTTACCGCTTAATAGCTTACTATTGTCCTGTAATAAGTATTAAGGCCTTAATTTTCGATAGCCTTAAAAGATAAGTTCATATTTTCAAACTTCGGTCGTAATGAAATTTGTTTACGTTGGCAGGGTACGCAATAACTACGGATGCTTAAAAGATTGTTTAAAAGATTGTCAACTACGGATGCTTAAAAGATTGTTGGGTATGAGAATTTACCAAGTATTCATATATGTGCATAAACAACAGGGATATAATGCCCACATTAAATCTTAGAAAAAAAATTATAACTCCTTCAAAATGATCGCTAGCTCTCGCAATAATTAAAATATGCTAGCGTAAAATATGCTAGAGCCCGTTCCTTAACGATTTAAGCTCGGTAACCCACTCAAAACTAGGTAAAAGACACATTGTGCCAAAAATCAGTAGGAATACCCCTTACATTTCAAGAGGTAATAACAATAATTTTTTTTGGGATAAGTAATGAAAGCTCAATATACACGGCAATTCTCATTCATAAAAACAAAATAAATAAATAATCAGCGAACAACCCCATTAAATACTTGGAAAGTGATGTAGGAGGAATAATTCAAATAGCCATTGAATACGAAATAGTGAAAACGGATGTACCCCCGATCATAGGAGGCCAGAGCCAAGGATGGGCGTGGTATATATTATCCCACCACGCAAGCACTTGACTCTCACCTTCTTTTGAAAAACGATTACAAAAATATGAAACTTGATTACACAACAAGAAATCGCTTGGAAAGTACTATAACTGCCTCTTCGTCAAAATTCTTAAGCAAATGGACCCTCAATCGTAGGAAGCGGTGGCCACAGGCGAATGGGAGTGGTGTCATTGTCATCCCGTTCCCGTTTCAATTTGGCCCTGGCTCTCTACGAAAAACAACTATACAGATACGAGTTGTGATTACGTAACAAAGAAATAACTAAAAAATGGATGGATCCTCAGTCGTGGGAAGTTGTGGTCATAGCGACGGCAGTGGTGTCTACTATCCCTCTGCCACCGCCTTGGTCCCTAACTCTCTATGTGAGACAACTATACAGTAGAAGAAGTGATTGCTAAATAGTAACAAGTTATAAATTACAGTTAACTCAAACGACCCTACAACATGGTGACCCGCTGGTCAACTGTTGTGACCTGTGGTGCGTTTTATCCCATTGGTCATTACAGTCTGACCAGGGGAGCTCTCATGAGAAAATCAACTCATCTATGAAAAGTGCCCCGCCAGAACTACCCTATATTACTTTTACTACAAGGAAAATGACCCTAACAAAAGTAACCGCTCAAAGGGATCGGCAAAAGAGATGGGCAGAGAACCTCAATCCTGGGGGAGTTGTGTTCCGGAGGTAGACCAATGGTTCTTTTACTATTTGGGTCTATCTTTGTAACAACATTTCCTTACGAAAAACAACTCGAACTGGAAAAGGAACCCATAAATACTAATAAAAAATTAAATACCATAAAATTAAAAAGGCCAAGTAAGCACCAATAACTTATGATAAACATTATTAGATTGAAAACGCACTGCTATTACGCAATCATTGTTATACCTTAAAATATTGTAACATAACATAAATATTTCTAAAACATATTACTACTATGTAGTCATACTATGTAATCATTAATTAATGTTATATAATAACACATTTGCAGATACGGTACGTGAGTAACCGTCGACCACTGGTTAAGAGAAACGTCGACACAAACAACCATACGGTACGTTGCTAGTATTAACCTAAAATCTAATAGAATAAATTAAAAAGAACAGGAACAATGATAAGAAACCCAAGCCAGCAACAGTTAAGTTATCGTAGACTAGAAAATGTAACCTCATAGAAGCTCAAGAAAAGTCATTGCGTGGATAACATTAATAATTTATTAAAAGAATGGGGACTTAGCAGAATAGTGAAAAATCTCGACTGTCCAACACTACATTATCTTCTGAAATCTCAAAGGATAATCTTGGAACAAAGAATGATCCTGAGATTAAAGGCAACCTTAGTTCATTATAATTTTAGTGCGCGTACAATGACGAGAACACTCGAACACACTAGACTAAGTGCCAACCTGGCGTTCCGAATTTTAATACAAAGGGTCCCAACAACAAAATATAGCTTACTGTCTGATTATATCGCCGACGATATTTGGTATGATCAAGACGATAACAACATAACTACAGTTTGGCCCGTTAAATTTCTCTCCATACTAATAGACCGAGGACATATGCAAAAAGGTGAAATCTTCCTTAAGGTCTTATACGTCAATTGTGTAAATAACACATATCTAAATCCAATAAACCCTTCAACGGGATCCGCCATTTTTCAAATCACCGCAAGAGACTATTAAGATGTAATTCTTTACAATTCTTTAACAACCCTAAACTTCTTCCAACAATACGAAAATTTTGGAATCAAAATATTTCCCGCCTTAGACGTAATTGTGTGCGAGCAACTATGCTGTTGCCAGTCACACGTAAACTTAAGTTTTTCCGTAGTGAAAATAATAAATGACCCGCTGTCATTATCTCAGTTGTGTCGGAAAGTTATTCGACAAAATATGCGAAGAAACGACATAACTGCCACATTGGAGGGGCAGCACCTCCCAAACCAATTATTAGTGTATTTAATGTACTTGAATACACCTGAAAGCGGTAAAAATAACGTAGTCTTTGAACTCAAATTTCTAAGCTCAAATGTGTCCTCATGGGAAAATTATCGACTTACCAATATGCTGACATCCTCAAGTTCAATGGTGGTGTTACCTGATGATGCACCCATATTAAAATTAAAAGCCGATATCCGTGGAAGAAACTGTATGTATACAAAATCACATTAAAACAAATAATAGAAGAGCCCTCCAATATTATCTAAAGTGTTATGTCTATGTAGATCGATTATTATTATTTAAAAAGTGCATTATATGAATAAACTAGTAGTGCATTAACATTTTATAAAACTAGGAATCAGAGAGTGAGTATCCAATGATTTAAATACATCGTTAACAAATTGACACAAAAAAGGGTAGTTTCTCGAAATTCTCAATACTTTTAAGCCTGTTTGGAACATTAGAGAATCGAATTACGTTTGAATACACAAATAGCCAGGTGCAAGGTGGCACCGGTGAACAAGTAGTTCAGCCTCGACCTGAAGTTGCCTTACATTCCATTCAAAAGTAGATATTCATTATTGGTTAATATGGAGCTTTAGAAGCATCGAATTATGTCGAACGAATAAGTACCCGAGTATCAAGAAATACCGGCGAAAAGGTAGTTTGACCTCGACCTGGAGTAAACCATGATTGTAACTAATCTTGAAAAAAAAATTAGACAAAAGTCAATAGAAACTACCTTTCATTTCAGAACAATGTGCGAGGCAATTATCGACACAGACTTCATAACTATAAAGCACACAAAAGAAAATGTGATATACTCAGCAGCAATCCTCATTGTGAGTAAATCAGGGGAAGAAGTCTTCGTGAAAAAGTGGGACGTCAAATATGATTTAAGGAAATACAACATAGGATCCTATCGTTTTGGACTACAATTGGCAAATAAACCCAAATATTGACCCGCGAGAGGAAAATTGGGAATAAAATATAATGACAGAAAGGGCAAGTACCCTCTATATATATATAACACGAAATAAGAAAATTGTAAAAACAACATAAAGTTCTGTAATGGTTAGTTAAAGGTCCAAGTCAGACAGATTTATTGCTTCTTGACAAATGCAGAAAACAAAAAATAGTTTATAAAATTGAGGGAAATTCAAACTGCGTAAAATATCAAGTTGAACATGACCCACTCCAAGAAATAAAATACTACAAACAATATCTCTACAATCCAAAAAGCGTAATATATAGTGCGAAAAGAAAAGGAATTATATTTAAAAGAATAAAAACCAATGAATCAAAATTAAAAGCAACCAAAAATTAATAAAACTTTCTCTATTGAAATAATTTGGTGCGCTATAAATCAAAGTCAACCCACACACCCTTTTCGTTAAAAGAAAAATTCCTGAATGAAATCATCCAAAATAACTACCCCCGAACCTAACAATCAGCCGTATGTGTACCATAAGCAGTCAATTAATTCTATCATTACGAATCTTAATTTCACCTTGTTAATTTCCCCGATGAAAAAAATAAATTTTTCATATAATAGGAATTTAAATTCTTATTCGATTATCAATCATAAGAATTCTACCCATATTATTTTTAATGACATATTAGTTCCAGAAACAGCGAGAAAAGGATGTGGCTAACAAATTTCATGACAATCTTCGTTGCCAAAACTATAGCCCAAGATATCGTAAAGCATGGTATAATCTTCAAACACGAGAATTCGTTACTTGCAAGTCACAATGCCTGGAAAATATTTATGAAACTGGATCCTAAACCGTTTAAAACCCTGTTTCAACAAATAATGAGACTAGAGAAGAATACTAATGAACTAAAGGACTCTATATTCCAATTCTTAAAATCAGACAAGAGCCTGCAGTCAGCGAAAGACATGCACCACAGGGAAAATAAAGGAGACCTACCCCCCATTATTCCTAGACTAAAATAGAAATTGATAATAGATGACTTTGACAAGAAAATGGCAGAAATTGATAATGCTCTAGGAACTAACAACAGAGAAAAGAGAAGGAGAGGAGCATTAAGTAATGTGGACGGTTCCATAAGCGAACATACTACGATAAAATCTACCACAAGATCCTCCTTGACTACTTCCAAGAAAAATAAACTCTATGTTGGAGATTACGCCATGTTAAATGAATTACCAAGCATATGGACATACCTTAAGCAACTATGGCAAGATCATACTGCGAGCAACGTTACTAAGAAAGTATCACCAAAAGGAAAAAAGGAAAATATCGACAAGCCACAAAGAAAGAAAAATACCACGACAACCACGCCCAAACTCGAGACAAGAACAGAGGAAATACAGCCCTCACTAACGGACATCCCACCCAATGCAAGGCCATAGTTAATCAAACTCAATGGACTATCGCAAGAAAAATTAGTTACCCTAACGCATTTGAAACCAACGACGTTTACAAAATGGACATGGTCCACAGGACCAACATTTACAAAGACCCACTCCTTCGGCAAAATTTATATAAACTTAAGAGCAAGACTCCCAGTATTGCATACCGAGACACAAACTATATTAGTTCAAGGATACCATTCGGATAGGAAAAGGAAATTTTCTGAGCTTAAAAAGAAAGAAAAATACATACCCGAGAAATGCTAGACAATTGACGACAAATATACATTCGCCAGACTGGCTATGGCCAACGAACCAACCAAAAACTAAGTCGAATCATTACCTGAGCTAAATGAGAAAAATGCCCTAAGAGTATAAATTCACCAATCCTTCTTAATATTGTATAGACACAGATTACAAGACTTATTTTAATTATTCAACACAGAAATACAAAAGTTAAAGCAAAGTACCACAAGAATCGTTGAAGTATTTTAGCAAAAAAGCATATAGTGTATATCAGCTACTCTAATACCAAGTGTAGGTGAATTGGCCTCACGCTTATTTGGTCTGTCAACCAAAGAAGACCTGTATATCCTAAGGGAAAGTGTAAGGAAAATAAATAAAGCCATGAACGTGACCTTACATGTCCAAAAAATATAAGGCAGCATAGCCAATTATCAGATAGACAAAATTGAGGCAATCTCGAAGAAAATCTCAAAGATTGTAAATAGTGTATAATGAATTCTTTAAAGAACGAAGTGGATCGTGTGATTTCTGATTCGAACCTCACCATAGTATCACTCGACATAGTGACAATGTCATTACTCAATCTGGCAACAGATGTTAGCAAATTTGAATTTGCCTTATTTGCCCTTACTGGAAGAACCTGATCATACGACTTAGTGGACCCCTCAAATCTAAAAAGTATTCTAGACGAAACTAAAACGCTTCTAAAACTTGGTCTATATCTACACACCAAACCAGAAGTAGCAAAACTATTTCACTATAATATCAAACTAAAAGTTCCTATTCCGAACATAGACAAACAAATGCTTGCAGTAGTAACTATTCCATTAAAGAATCAGCAATCCATACATAACTTGTATAAAATTTCTACGTTTCCAGCCAATATAGGTAGAACCAATTCAGTTCATGACTATCACCCCCGAAGCGGAATACTTGCTAATCGATCAAGATAGGAGGAAATATGCCTTAGCTATTCCACAGGACCTTAAGGAATGCGTAGCATTCAAAAACCTAGTATGTCAGTTAACCCTGCCTATTTTTAACGTAAAATCTGGATCCTGTGTGTTAGATATATTTTTAAAAGTGACACAACACGAGGAAATTCCCAATTCATGCGAAGCGCTGGTAGGAAGTACAAAACAAGTATAATTAAATTAATCTCGGAAATAATCATTGGCTTTTTTATGTCCCAACAGAAACAGTGGGAGCCATCTTATCTTATAACAACAAAGAAAGAATCGATCCAAGCTACAGAACTGAACTACTATTACAAAACGTTGGAACAATAACCATAAACCAAGGGTGTCGATTGTTAACCAAGGAAGCCACGGTACAAACACCATTGATAGCCACTAGTACGAATATTATAATCTCCAAGATGGTCAATCTCAAACCAGTCAATTTATCGCGTACCATTCCTAATATTGAAAACGAAGAAGTAAAAGCCACAATGTGGTTAAAAATAGAGACTGTCATTGGAACTTAACCTCTAACAAAAATAAGAGAAGCATTAGATTCTCAAATTCCCCTATTTACTATTGAAAACAAAAAATTGACGTATGCAGAAAGTAGATGCGAACTATTCTCAACAAATTTTTAGTGGAATATGCTCCTGACGGTTGGTTTCGTATTCATGAATTCTCTGACTATAAAAATGCTATTTACCCGTAGTTATGAAAAAATTATGAGACAACGGAGTCATAGAAAAGACAGATCACATCGAATAGAGTGAAATACAAAACCCAAACCCGGAACTCCCCGATAACCCTAAGGCCAAAAACTAAGGGAAGACAGGATCGAACGAATGAGAGTAGAGGTCCTCATGCGTGCCATGTCCAGTCCCACCCCCCTAATTATTGTTTGCGTAAATCCATGCAACTGCAAAGATGAAAATATATTTCTTAAGCGGCATGAACGCGCATAAACAGTAAAAGCATGAAAATTTGTAGTAAATCAAGACCTTTCATAGAACTATGTATCATACCTCGCGTGTAGTTATATAATAGAAAAGTAAATGCTAAAGTAGTTAAGTGTTGAATAACATTTACAATATATTAAATACTGAACATTTGTAAGCCATAAATGTATATCTATATATATATATACTATAATATATATAAATAAATATTATACGTAATTGAAATTCTAATATTGTGTTATTTTTCGTATACTCAATCATTTTTCTTATGATTACTGAGCTTATCTCACAGTAATCCAGTGTTGCTGCAATATGCATGCAAAAAACATGAAAATTGCTCTTATTCGTTTTATCTTTAAGTTTAACCTTACCCATATTAAGTTGATATTATTAGTACGACTAATCACGACTATTATTTCAAACAATAGTCCCCGTATAATATTGTATAAATTATGTATTATTGCCATGTGTGTTTTAACTTATGTAATTGTAAAGAGCTTACGATTCTGCCTGGATATTTATATTCTAGGAAGCGGAGTAATCAGTGCAAATTCATTCATGGTATGCCAACACGTAACACAGATACAACCCAGTAGCATCTATTCTCGTTATTCGTCAACCACCGATAAGTACTCACCAAAGAAATCCCTAAGGACAAAACCCTGATGACGATCCAAATCACCAAAGCTTAATACCAGGTAACATTACATCAAGTAATATCATAAAACCAAAGACCCATATATATATATATATATATATATATATATATATATATATATATATATATATATATATATATATATATATATATATATATATATATATATATATATATATATATATATATATATATATATATATATATATATATATATATATATATATATATATATATATATATATATATATATATATATATATATATATATATATATATATATATCTAGAACCGAATGATTATCTAGAGAACCACCCCGACCAAAGTCATGTCGTAAAACTGCATAAAAATCCGTCAAATAACTATCCTTAGACGGCAAGGTCCCAAACACTAAATCCTAAGGACCAAGAACAACCCTGGAGTCAATTCCTCAAAGATTATATATCTTAAGCCCCAAATCAGAGATAATATTTTGAAACAAGATCCCAAGTTTAAGGTTTGACCAGATCCATTCATTATTAGATGTTGCAAAACCAAACCATCCTCTATTAGAAGAAGAACCAACCATAATCAATTTTTGGAAAATATAAACTGTACGTGCTAAATTTTTCCCAAAATGAAGTGTTCAGAGAAGAGAACCAACCAAGTTATTATTTTTATAATCCCCATGATTAGGCCCTCAATGATGGTGTATCATTAAAACAAGAATCAAAGCCAATGCGTCGAACATAGAACCTGAGATCAAGTTTTGAGCCAACCATAATTACCCTTACATGTCGTAATACAGCCCTTTGTTCAAATAAAAGAAAAACTAAACGTGAACAATTTCCAGGAAATATAGACTGTAGGAGTATCAAATTTTCCCGAGGATAAAAGTGCCCAAAAAGAGATACCTAGCCCAACGATCCGGATACTCATTTCCCGTAATAAATTCCCCAAGGGTTATGTACCTAGTAAACATTTCAACAACTCTCTAACATCAATCCCTCGTATCTGACGTGACAAACCACGCACGGACAATTTTTTGCAAGTAGTCATACTTGTGAGCAATGTAAACGCTTATCCCAAGCAACAAGTGCCAAAAAATGAAACACCACGAAGACGAACCATAAACAATTAGCCGACGCAGTAATAAATTGAACGGAAGCCCAAGACAAATTGACCACGTATTTGAGTATTTTAGCCACGTAGAATGATGAAGTAAGTTTGAAACCTTATGGATCTAACATGTAACTTTAGTGAATATTGAGAAACTTTTCATAAAACAGATGAAAACAAGTGCAAACTGCATTATCCCAGGGTTGCAATCAGATATTAAGTCTAAATCTATAAATGTGTCAAACGTTTTTCTTGCAAATTATTTTAATCTATACATATCAGTGCTCTTGAAGTCAGTTACTTATCGTATCAATATAGCGTCAGGTGGAAGTATAGTCTAGTATTAGAAGAAGTGAACGTGTACCATATCAAGTAGTAAAATAATTGCAAAGGCGGAACTTAATTAATTAAAACCATGTAGAATTATTAGCATATTAGGTGAAGGTAATTTTAGTATCAGGTGGAGGAACAGTAATAATTATATACGTAATCATATAACCAAATGTGTTAGTCAATAGAAACTTTTTGGCCTTTTCGCCAAATAGAGTGAATAGGTGATGGACTTTAATGTAATGTCTTCATATATGTAGTCTCATAAAGCAATCAGGAATATAAAAAAAATAAAATAAATATACATCTTAATAGATCTGAGTTAATTCAAATAATAAGTACCAAGTTTAAATTTTTTTTTTACAATGATAAAGCGAGGTCAAAATTCAAAAAGTAGAAAGAGTAGTAGCAACACAACGATGAGGACATCGTTAAGAATGGGAAGGATGATATTTAATGGGATCAAAATTCAAAACCTCAAAATTTTCCAATTAGAGTAACCTAAGTAAAATAAAATCACTCAAAATATGAACCTAAAAATTCAAGTAACCTACAGATCGAGTAAGGCTCAAGCATTCAATTTAAAAAGTAGCGAAACGAATGTATCTTATTCAAACATACATTGTAAAAATCTTTCCCACAGTAAATGTAATAGTAATAAATAAATCCACCTCTGCGTCACCAAAGTATGCAATAAATATCAGTCTGACCAAATCTTATACGACAAGTGACCAACATGTAATTTAAATCTTAAGAACTTGAATTGTCAAACTGTCAAGAGATGGTAAAATTTATCATACAAAAAATAGTCATCAGAGATAAAAAATATTTTCGTGTAATCTAATAGCATTGTTCTGAAAACTAAGTTTAGGACTATGTATTCCAATGCAACTAAATTGTATTGTCCTTTAACAACTTTCACAGAGATAAATTATAAGTCTTCTGGAAACTAAGTGACATGTCGCTAGCAAAAGATTACAAAGTAAAACTTTGTTTTGTCGAGAAAAATTCAAAGGGAAGTCTTAAAGTTATAAATCGTATAAAAATTCAAGTAGCCATTTGGTGTATCCTTGTCCAACAGAGATATTGGACATACAGTCCGAATCAATATGACCAGTGTAATATACTTTTTAGCAACGCCTGAATGTAACCTCCGGCAAAATCAGAGGGTATAGTTGCTTAGAACTTAGCAATTTTGCGCCAGTTCTTAGGATGAGTCTTGAGCGAGTCTAGAGCAGTCTATCAGCAGTCTATTATGAGTTTAGAGTGAACCTTGGACAACAATTAATGTAAGTGATTTAACTGTTGTATTGTAAATACCACAGTCCATAACATTGTCCTAGTGTTTATGACTGTGAAGTGTATACAGATAATTTTGATACTCCTGAAACAGCTCTGTACCGCTAATGTGAGCAAAAATAAATACATTACTTTCTTAATCCTTTCTCTTTATGTTAGTATTTCTCAAGATAATTAGTCCTTGTGGCTCCAACCGCTCTCACGGGAACCTGAATCCTTTCAATCTGATTTCGACTCAGTATGGCCATCTCCCCATTTGAACCGCTGATTTAATCCCCCACTAGACGAAGCTCCCCCTCAACTATGGTATAAAATATAAGCAGAATAATGAACTACCTCATAATATAGAAAAAACTATAGAAAACCCTCCATTAGAATATAGAACAACATAAACAACCCCCCCATTAGAATTGATGTGGCGCTGTTTAAAGAAGCAAAACACAAGGACAAAATTTTCTACTAAAGAAATATTATTGAGAAATATTACCCATAAAAAAAGTGTAATATTTCCTGCAGTATTTAAAGTGCAATGTCTTGTTAGGCCTAAGTCCCCTTAAAATACTGACAAAAAAAGTATACTCAATAAGAAAAATATATATAGAATCCCCTCATAAGATAACGGAAACTTGGAAGTGTTGAAGTTTAGTTATATCAAAAAATAAAACCAGTGCCGAATTTTAATTATTCTTGAAAAAACTAGCTAATGTGTCGTTAGATCCAAACGAACAATTGCTAAAACAAAAACTTATTGACGAAACAGTGGAAATTTCAAAATCTCTTTCCACATATAATTGAGACTCAGACGTAGAAGAATTTAGTATTCAATTAAACCAATTTGTAGAATTAACTAAAAAGGACTGAAAATCATTAGTAGGCGTGTTATTAATGAAACTAAAGGGGCAAGCATTAATATTCTTAAAACAAATACAGAAAACCATAGAGGAAGATAACAATTTTCTAATAAATTCCATAGAAAAATTAGTAGAGGGCTTCCGATAAAAATTTGTTGAAACCAGGTCAACAAATAAGATGAAGTACGGGACTGTCTGTTTCGAAAAAACGCAAAATTGTAGGGAATATATACATAAAGTAATGCTATCAATCGAAGCTAAATATGGAAAATAATCTGGTACTTTAAATGACAAAATTGTACTAAATGCTCTCTTGCAAGGATTGAGCCCCAAACTGCACTGAATTTTAATCTCAAAAAATATTCAAACATTAGAGCTGGCAGTTCAAAAGGTACAGAGGATAATTAAAATTGAATTAATTGTGGCAAATCATAATAAGTTAATAATGAATAACGTAGGAGATACCACACTGGCCTAATTATGAGGAATTTCAATAACGTTTATTTCAAGACCTTATTCAACCAAACCAAGCCAAAATAGGTCCTCAGCCCCTATCAGTCAAAAAACTAAACGTTTTGTCCCTATGAACACGGCAAACTACGTAAATAACCCCCAATTACATACTCCGCAGGTAATAAACATGGATATATTGCCGGAGAATGCCGTACTAAAAACAACTATGCACCGCTAACCCCAAATCTTAAAGCAATTTGATTGGGAGAACAAACATAAGTGCCAATAGATCAGGAAGTTATAGAAGTAATCCCTCACGCCTCCCATCATTCTGCAGCTCCTACCAACAATGATTAGAAATACGCAAACCCTTCCCTCAACCGACAAAATAATTATTGATTCCCCAGCCTGAATACGTAACAAAACATGTACCAATTCAATTCACGGACAGTGTATCCGAATAGACTTAGCAGGAATACAAATGATGACAGAAGATATTTTTTCCCGACGGGAAGATATTTGTCGTCAATTGAGAATAAATAACCGCTATGAGCCAACAGCACGAGAAAATCTAATCAGCGCAACAATACTCGAAAACCAAGACACATGAATTTCAATTAGATTAATTGGCATATCCCCACCAAATCCTAATCTCAAACACTAATCTATAAAATATACATGGAAGGAAACAAGTTAGGACACCAGAAACACTAACTGTAACACCGGAGACCAGTAATTATTTTAACTCCCATTCACTAATTGAACCGTCTTTCAGCAATAATGATGAATTACTACCTATATTTAAGTATTTTGGTATTGAAAGTATCAACCTCAAAGTGCTATTAGATTCCGATGCACCAGTTAACGTAATAAACTTCAACGCATTCAATAGACTACCGGCATATATTGGATGACGGAAAGTTTTTAATATTCCCATCTCAACTAGCCTCAAATGGCGTAAGCTGAAAGTAAAAGCCTCAATACGCCTAGATATGAAGAAAAATAATAGAATCTTTCCAACAAAATTCATAATGAGCAAAAATTTTCCATATGAAGCTATAATTGGTACTATTACCTTAAAGTCTAATAAAGTATTGTTAGATATGGCGAGTTAAAGACTGCTGTATCCATCCGATCCCATTGTCTTACGCGTGAGGAAAAGGGCGGTAACAGTGAATAGAATGAAGTCTTTGTATCACGATTCTTGTTTTGCAAGAGAAGTTTCAGTATCAAACGGACTGAGTCAGGAAAAACAAAAATAGGGAAAATGCAGGAGTATACACAAACAGAAATAAAGAAAATGTTAGAATTATCGAACGAGCTGATAAATTTCAGTGCCGTCTTCTTGCAACCGACCACACAAGTGGAAGATCTGAAACAATCAAGTGCCAGTCTTAATCCGATAGAAAATGACTCAGACGAAAAATATTATGGAATTATAGTGCGTAAAACAAAAATCCCCCAAAAACAATGCAAAGAGTTCATATTTGCCAAATAGCCACCCCCATGAATGAATATTTCGAGATATGGTTCGGATCCCTGTGTGGAAAATTCTCCGAGAATTGGTTCTTTGAAGAATATATCATTTCCTAGAAGAAAGGAGTAGATTTTATTTGGTTAATTAATAAACATGAAAAAGATACAATCAAAATAAAAATGAAAGCATGCCTAGTTAAAATACAAGTGATTCCTGAGTGCGAGCTAAACGAATGGAAAAACTCCAAGAAAAGCTTAGTTAATAGCTATTGATGTCAGTAATCCAAGGAATAGGTACCCACTAACAAGACCCCAATTTTTGGAAAAATTTAAATTAGACCATATCAAAGATGTGGAATTAAGAGATAAATTATGTGCACTGCTTTGGAATTTCAAACATATATTTTGCACGTGTGAAGAACACAATAGATTAATAACGTTCTATGAACTATCTATCCAAAGTACAGGGCTGCCTGTAGCAAAAGAGCCCTATCTCATCCCACATCCCTACAAAGAATTGTTAAAAAATAAAATCCACGAATTAGAAAGAAACAATATTATACGCCCAAGTATAAGCCCGTATTCGGCCCCAACTTGCTAGGGAAGTGTCAATCAACTTGCTAGGGAAGTTCCCACCGAGCCCC